>NC_083409.1:14239448-14352718 GCF_020745735.1 Hemiscyllium ocellatum
GCATTATTGATAAAAGAAACCATGACTGCAGTATTGCTACTGAAGGAGCATTTCTTGGAAGGGTCCTTCAAATGACGCCGTCTGGGTAGAGCTAAACAAAAGGACAATCACTTTGCTGGGCTATTACTACAGCCTCCCCAATAGTCAGATGAGAGAGAGGAGCAGATATGTCGGCAAAGCAATGAGAGGCTTGAGAGGAATAGGGCTATATTAGCAAGGAATTTCAACTTCTCTAACATAAACTTTATGTTTGACTTCATGTGAATGGAATTTTTAAAGTCCATCCAGGAGAGCTTTTGGTGCCAGTACGTAGATAGTCCCACTAGACATGGGCAGTGCTGGCTCAATCCGAGTAATGTCAAATTGTTGAAGAGTCAATGGGTGAGCATTTTGGAGATAGTGAACATAACTCCGTACGTTTCCTAACTATTATGGAAAGGAATAAGGGTAGTGCAGAAGTTAAATGTCTAAAGTGAGGCAAGACCAATTTCAATTTCATTAGACAGGATCTGGCAAATATAGACTGGGATCAGTTACTTGGAGGTCAGTCTACATTTGGAAAATGGGGATCTTTTTAATGTAGTTCAGGGCCAGCTCAGAAAGAAAGGCAAGGACAGCAGCTCCTGGGATCCTGGATGTCAAAGGACATGGATAGTTTGTGAAAGAAAAAGGAATAAGCACATACCAAGTACAGAGCTTTAAAAAGAGGGGAGGCCCTTCGGGAGAAGCGAAAGTGTGGGGGGGTACTTAAAAAATAGGAGGACAAAGAGGGGCCATAAAATATCTTTGGCAGCCTGATCCCCTCACCCCAGAATACTTAGGAAAGTGGTATTAGAAAGAATAGATGCACTCGTCGTCATCTTTCAGAAATCTAGACTCAGGAGCAGTTCCTATGGACTGGAAAGTGGCTAAAATAACCCCACTATTTTAAGAAGGAAGACAGATAGAACACAGTGTTTTTTGTCGACCAGTTAGCTTGGCATCAGAGTGGGAGAAATACGGGAGTCTATTATAAAAGATACGCAGCAAATGTTGTTGTAACCTGTGCCTTATGAACCGGCATTCTTGACAAACCCGCAAAAGTTATATCCCTCAAATGCTGCAAAGTTTAATATATCATTCTGTCCAATTATTATACATTTATAATTTATTAACTTCAGTGTAAATATACTTGTTTTCCAATTGAATGGCCACATGAAATACCAACAGTTGATTCAATTTCGAGTCAATTTCTCCTCAAACACGGCAAGCTGGGTAATCAGTTGAGAGTGTGAGTGAGAAGGATATGGGGACAAAGTGGGCTATTCTAGATACAAAGCATTGCTGACCACAATCATCTAGTGGCCTGCAGGGTGTAGCTTGTCAGGAGCTGAACAAGAAAGAAAGAGTCATTAGGCTGAACAAGAAAGTTTGCAATTAAAGATGCCCAAGTACATCAGTCACATACTGAGAGCAAAAGGATTTGCCTGGATTCTGGAAAGGTAAGAGCGGTGGCAGTGATGTGGTGACTGACAGATGTGAAAACAGTGTAAGGGTTTGTTGGATTCATCAAATACGAAGTGTCAATTTCTAATTAGAGTGACAATCATGATGCTAGCCAACTATTCCCATCCCAACTGCTGGTATTATTGGACAACACAGATCTCAGACTGAAACACAAACAAACTGCTGAAGAAATGCAGTTGGTCTGCAGCATCTGCAGAGCATAAGTACGCAATGCTGATGATTTAGATTGAATAATAAGACCTCAGTGCACAAAAGAAATGACGATAAAATAAAACATACTGACAGAAAACACAATTGCAAAAGATTTCAAAACAAGGCAAAATAAAATCCTTTCTATTCAAACATTATAGCTTTATTGTATTGAAATAACAGTGAGAAGGCGTTCATTTCTCTAACGTGTCTTTAGGTTTAACTTAACTGTAGTTTTCATTTCATTGTCTTGAAAGTTTAATTGCCTTTTCCTTGATGAATACTTCGCTGGCCACAGGTGAAGTGCCAGACTGGAGGATTGTCAATGTGGTTCCTTTGTTCAAGAAGGGCAGCAGGGATAGGCCAGGCAATTCCAGACCAGTTAGTCTGATGTCAGTGTGAGGGAAATTATTAGAAAAAATCCTGAAGTACAGGATTAAGCAATACTTGAAGAGGTCGGGATGCCAGTATTGATTTGTTTGACAAAGGCCCCACATGGAAGGCTGATCCAGATGGTCAGAGCCCATGGGATCCAAGGCAAGTTGACAAGTTGGTGAAGGGTTGTCTTCGTAATTGGAAGCCTGTGACCAGTGGTGTATGACAGGAATTGGGGCTGCGACATTTTCTGTTTGTAATGTACCTTAATGAATTGACTGTGATTGTATAATTAGAAAGTTTTCAGATGCCACGTAAATTGGTGGTGTTGTTGATATTGATTTTATTTTATTGTTACATGGACTCAAGTACAAAAGTATTGGAGTACAGTGAAAAGTATGTGATGTCACCTTGGAAGGAGCCATCTTAGGTACAAGGACCGAGATACAGAATCTTAAGAACAAGGTATAAAGAAAGAATAAATTTAAAAGTTACACGTTACAGACTTTTTTACCTTTTTAGTTTTAAGAATAAAATAAAGAAATAAATCTGGAAGTTCAATCATTCAGTCTTTCTTAAGTGCTTAGCTACCGTGGGATCATACTTTGAATCATTCACTTCGAGACCGGAAGGCAAGCTGAGGCTGTGCTGGGCTGAAAGACCACTATATACAGCAAAAGACCACACTGTGGGCCGAGAGACAACCACGTTGGTCCATTGAGAGATCGCCATGCTAGGCCGAGAGTTCGTCACGCTGGAGTGACAGTCGAGCATTCTGAGCCGAGAGGCCTCCACATTAAACTGAGAGCCCAACACGTCAGACCGAGAGTCTGCCTCACCGAGCTGGGAGGTCTCTGTGCCAAATTAGGACTCTGCCACACCAAGTCAAGAGGCCGCAACACTGGGGCTGCACTGGTCAGAGGCCTGGCGAGTGAGGCTGGAAGTCCGTGGCTGGGAGAGAAAAGAAGAGAGAACCGCAAAAGAAAAGCACAAAAGAAAATAAAAACCAGTGGAAGAAAAAGCAGAAAAGGAAACAGACGGAGCAGATGAACTTGGTCTGAAGAGTCCTACTCTGCTGCCATCTTGGATTACTGGGTCTCAGGCTACAGTCTGATATTGATCAGCTGGTAACTGGGCAGAACAATGGCAGATGGAATTTAATCCTGACAAGTGTAAGGTGATCCAGTTTGGGAGGTCTAATAAGGGAGGGATATACACAATGAAAGGCATGTGCCTTGAGTGTCCTTATGCATGAATCACAGAGGGTTGGTCTACAGGTACAACAAGCAATTAGAAAGGCAAATGGAATTTTGTCCTTCATTGCTAAAGGGATTGAGTTTAAAAAGCAGAGAGGTTATACTGCAGCTGTACAGGATGCTGGTGAGGCCACACCTGGAGTACTTTGTGCAGTTTTGGTCTCCTTACTTGAGAAAGGATGTACTGGCACTAGAAGGGGTGCAGAGAAGGTTGACTCCAGAGTTGAGGGTATTAGCTTATGAGGAGAGACTGAGTAGACTGGCATATATTCATTGGAACTTAGAAGAATGAGGGGGGATCTTATAGAAACATATAACATTATGAAGAGAATAGATAAGACTGAAGTAGAGAGAATATTTCCACTGGCAGGTGAAACTTGGACAAGAGGGCATCGCCTCAAAATTAAGGGGAGCAGATTTAGGATTGAATTGAGAAGGAACTTCTTCACCCAGAGGGTCAAAATCTATGAAATTTCTTGTCCTATGAAGTAGTTGATGTTTCTTCAGTAAATATTTTTAGAGCTCAGATTTTTTTTTGAAAAATAAAGGAATTAAGAGATAAGATGAGAGTGCAGGTATGTGGATTTGAGTCCAGGAAAAGATCCGCCATGATCTTATTGCACAGTGGAGCAGGCTCGAAGAGCCAGATGGCCAACTCCTGCTCCTGGCTCTTATGTTCTCATGTTCTTGGGAGTAGTGAGGAACAAAGGGACCTTGGTGTACAAGTCCACCGATCCCAGATGGAATCAGCACAGCTAGACAGGGTGGTGAAGAAGGCAAATGGGATGCTTGCCATCATTAGCCGGTGTGCAGAATATCGGAGTAAGGAAGTCTCATTGTTAATTTACAGAGCATTGGTTAGGCCATATCTGGAACACTGTGTACATATCACTGTTGGACAAACATGATTGGACTGGAGAGGGTGGAGAGTAGATTCACCAGGATGTTGCTTGGGATGGAAAGTGTTAGTTATGAGGAGAGAGACTTGATCAACTGAGTTTGTTTCCTGTGGAGCAGAGGAAGCATGGGGGGGTGGGTGGGGGTGGGGGCGTGGTGGAAGGGGTTGGTGAATCTGATTCTGAGAGACATAAACAAAGTCAATTGTGATCATCTTTTCCCCATGGCAGACATGTCTATGACCGGAGGAAATAAGCTTAATGTGATGAAAAGGTGGTTGAGAGGGAATTGAGGATTTTTTTTACCCCAGAGGGTGGTAGAAATATGGAATGTGCTGCTTGAGAAGGTGATGGAGGCAGCTCCTCTCACAACATTTAAGACACATCCAGATGAGCACATAAAATGCCAGGGCATGGAATGCTATGGACCAAGTGCAGGTAAATGGGATTAGTGCAGTTTGGTGTTTACTGATCAGCACTAACATGGTGGGCAGAAAGGCCTGTTTGTTTGCTTTATGACTCTATGACTATGAAGAGAAGGAGGTGGAGACATTTTTCATGCCTTTTGAGAAGATATTTAAACAAGTGAGGCGAGGAAAAACAATGGAGTTTGCCCATGCAAAATGAACTTGGGAAGCACAAGAAGTTTCTATACCCCTGCCAGAGGAACATTCTCAGGATCACAAGGAAGTGAAAAGGTGAAAAGCACATATGCATCGATCCCAGAAACAAACAGACAGATGTTTCAGAACTTACAGAAACAGCCTCCACAAACTTCTACTGAGTTTGAGAGAATTCAGCAAAATAATGTTGACAGGTGGATAAGAGCATTAACAGCTGAGAATACTTACAATGCTGTCGGAGAAATTATTCTCTGAGAAGGATTTAAAACTTTCTTCCCTACTAGAATCAGAATTCATGTAAAAGCCTGAAGGGGAAGAACAGCATGACAAGCAGCTAGAATGGTTAATGATTATAGTCTTCATTAAAGCCAAAACCTTGCAGATGCTGGAATCCAAAGTCGACAAACAGGAGGCTGGAAGAGCACAACAAGCCAAGCAGCATCAGGAGGTGGAGAAGTCACCTGATGGGAGATTAATCCAGAAACCTTTTTCCCATCAGGCCCAGAAATGGGAGAAAAATAAAAATTGGGAGTGTGTGTGGAAGGCAGGTAGACAGGGGAGAGAATGGACAGGAGGGACCTGCCGGAGAACTACTCTTCAGATTAAGAAAGAAATTGCTGAGGCTGGAAGCGATGATCAGAAGTTGAAACGATTCTCTTGGAATAAGGTGGGCCATGTGCGTATGGAATGTTGGAAGCTGTGAGGTAAGACCCAGGAGATTTATGGGAGTTAGTAAAAATGAGTCAGAAGAGGGAATGCAAACAGATAATCCCACGGAGCAGGTTGTAGCTGTAACTATAACAAAAAGGCTGGAGGTGAATTCTGTCATCAGTAAAGGAAGTTGTAAAATAGATGAGAGGTGGACAGGATTTTTATCAAAAGGAATGGTGACTCCTTTTTCTTCAGCTAAACCCAGAATCAAACTGAGAGATACAGGGGCAATACAATCACTTTTACTGGAGAAAGAATCGATTTTCCCTCCAGAGAGCTCAATGGATTCTAAGGTGTTCATCAAAATGTACAACTGGAATGTGATTTGTTATCAGGAGAAGTAATTGTCGGAGTGGGGAAAATATTCCCTGTTGAGGGAGTTGATTTTCTTCTGGGGAATATTTTGTCAGGATTAAAGGCAGTATCTTCCCCGATAATTACAGAATGTCCAAAGGAGGGCCAAGAAACAGAACAATGACAGGAACAGGTTCCTGGTCTCTCTCCTTCGTGTGAGGTAACCAGAGCAATGGTTAAACAAAATCCATCAATAAGGGTTGATGTGACATCACAGCAAGTGAAAGGATCGCTGAAACTTTCCAAAAGGGTGAAGATAATCCAGGTGGAGTGGTTGGTATGATGTCCCTAATTACAGCAGATCCAAAAAGCAGATCCCGAATGAAATAAATGAGCACTGTCAGTTCATACTGAGGTCGAGGCTGGAGGGGTTTCAGAATGCTATTATCTTCAGAATGGAGCACTGATGAGGAAGTGGAGACCGCCCCTCCACCACCGTCCCTCCATGGACCCCCAGATGAAGAATGGTTGGTTAGATATTGGCTCGTGGTACCATCCAGCTATCACAGGGAGATATCGTGAGGAGCACATCAGATTTCCATGACAGGACCGTGGGGATTTGGAAATTGTCCAATTGTCCACAGGCATCCAGAATCAGGTGTTTTATTGAGCCAAAATTATATAAAGATGTGGCACAGTTTTATAAATGTAACATACTTGAACTCATTTTTACCAATCTGCCAGCTGCAGATGCTTCTGTCCACGAAAGTACCAGTAAGGGTGACCACCGCACAGTCCTTGTGAAGACCAACACCCGCCTTCATTGAGAATAGCCTCCATCGTGTTGTGTGGCACTTTCACGAGACTAACTGGGACAGACTTACAACCAATCTCACAACTCATGACTGGGCATCCATGAAGTACTGTGGGCCATCAACAGCAGCAGAATTGTGCTCCAGCCCCGACACGACCATTATCATCAAACCAGGGAATCAACACTAGTTCAATGGAGAATTCAGGAGGTCGTACCAGGAGCAGCACCAGTCATTCATCAAGATGAGGTATTCCTGCATTCCTGATGAAGGGTTTTTGCCCGAAAGGTCAATTTTACTGCTCCTCGGATGCTGCCTGAACTGCTGTGCTTTTCCAGCACCACTCTAATCTAGACTCTGGTTTCCAGCATCTGCAGTCATTGTTTTTACCAAGATGAGGTATTTACCTGGTGAAACCACCAAACATGACTACTCGCATAGCAAGCAGCACAAGCAGCAATTGACAGACAGTATTAGACAACACACAACCAATGGATCAGGTCTAAGCTCTGCAGCCCTGTCACATCCAGTCATGAGTACTGGTAGACGATTAAACATCTCACTGGATGAGCGGGCTCCACACAAATATCCCCACCCTCAATGATGGAAGAGTCCAACACATCAGGGCAAAAGATAAGGCTGAAGCTTTTGCAGAAATCCTCAGCTAGAAGTCCTGAGTGGATGATCCATCTTGGCCTCCTCCAGTGGTCCTCAGCATTAAAGATAACCATCTTCAGTCAATTTGATTCACTCCACGTGTTATCAAGAAATGGGTGGAGGCACTGGGTACTGCAAAGGCTATGGACCCTGACAACATTCTGGTAATAATACTGAAGACTTGTGCTCCAGAACTTGTCACTTCCCTAGCCAAGCTGTTCCAGGAAAGCTATAACACTAGCATCTGCCCGACAATGTGGATAATTGCCCAACAATGTCCTATACATAAAAAGCAGGACAAATCCAAGCTAGCCAGTTACCGCCCCATCAGTCTCCTCTCGGTCATTAGCGAAGTGAGGGAATGTGTCATCAACAGCACCTGCTCAGCAATAACCTGCTCAGTGATGCCCAGTTTGGGTTCCACCAGGGTCACTCAGCTCCTGGCTTCATTACAGATTGGTTCAAACGTGGACAAAAGAGTTGAATTAGGGATGAGCAATAAATGCTGGCCTTGGGCAACTGGGGATAAGCAACAAATGCAGGCCAGCCAGTGATGCTCACATTACACAAAATGAATAATTTTTTAAAAACACTTGTCAAGTTATAGGTAAACCTCAACATGTGATTGAACCAGCATCCTTAATTCCTCTCTCAGTTTTTGAGGAACCATTCAGTCGTGTACAGGTGTGTCAAGTAGTGAGTATAATGGAGGAGGGGATGAGAAAAAGCATGAGATCCAAAGGCAATTGGACAATTTCCAAAGTGAACTTCCTCCTATGAGGTGAACAAATTCAGAGATATTAGAGAATTCAGACACTGTATTTTTGCATCTGGAGGAAGATCAACAGAGGGACAGAGTGAGATTGCTCAGAGAATACAAAGAAGTTTGTCTGAGGAGTGGTTGGAGCCAGTATTCAGTCTGTACTTGATGGAGTTTGGAAGGATGAGGGGCAATCTCAGTGAAACATACTGTATACTGAGAGGCCTGGATAGAGTAGACATGGAGAAGATGTTTCCACTTGGCAGAGAGACTGAGGGCACAGCCTCAGAGTGAAGGGACCATCCTTTGGAACTGAGATGAGGAGGAGATTTTTCATCCAGAGAGTGGTTAATCTGTGGATTAATCATTGCTGCAGAATGCTGTGGAGGCCAAGTCATTGAGTGTATTTAAGACAGAGATAGATGGATTCTTGATTGGTAAAGGGATCAAGGGTAATGGAGAAAAGGCAGGAGATTGGGGTTGACAAACAAATCAATTATGATCGAATGGCAGGGCAGACGTGATGGGCTGAATGGCCTAACTCTACACTGATACATGGTCTTTAGAAGATACACTTAGGTGTCCCAGATTAATCGAACATGATGTGGATGTAGGTTATTCAGACCCAGTAAAACAAAATCCATTTTGATTAAAACCAGAGAAATAAGTCAAAGTAACAAATGAAGCTCAATTCATGTTGGAGAATCAATTGATTGAATTGTCAGCGTAATTGGAGTTCTCTTGTGTAGGATTGAGCAAAAGTCACTATCATCTAAAACCCTGGATTTTTTGTAAAAAATGGCTGCCTGGAACTATTGTTCTGCCTGGAATTCCAGTTCACACTTCAACTCTGAAAGGGACACCAACCAGAACACAATCTCTTGACTAAAACTAACTTTTACAACCTCGGCCTACTAACACACACTACCAACAAGCAGCTTTAGAACCAACAACTACAGAGGCTGAACAGAGAAGCTGAATCCAGACACCAAACCAAGAGCATCATCGTAACAAAGGACACCCGAGAGCAGGAACACCAACCAAACGCTATCTGAACAAGAGCTTCCAGACACAGGCCTGTTCTGAATAAACACAGAGATTCTTTTGCCCTGAAACACCTGTCTATTGCCTTCTTAATTTCACAGTTTTAAATCAGCCCATTTGTGGAACCAGGGATCTGGGGATGATTCAAACCACCTAAAAATCAGCAAATTACTGATCACAAACAAGAGAGGGTCCCCTGATTGAACTGTTAAGAGTAGTTGGAGTTCTCTTGTTTGGTGACTCAGCCAGATGTTTCAATTCGATTCTGTGTACACTATAGGAAAGTGAATGTAGTCACAAAGATGGATTTGTAACCTATTCCCAGGTCAGAAGATTGCATTGAAATGGTGGGTAGTGTGTCATTCCTATTGAAAATTGATTGGATGAAAGTATATTGACAAGTATCGCTGACAAAAGCTGACAAGGAAATTTCTGCCTTTGCTGCATTCTGGATCTTTGTACACAAAGGAAAACTCAAATCCATTTGAAACATGTTGGGACGTCAGGGTATAGACTGAGGGCAGAACTGAAGAAAATTAGTTTTATTCGGGAAATGGTTTTGGAAAATTTATGGGATTAAAGTTTGATAAATCCGCAGGGACCAATAACCTACATTTCAGATTACTTCAGGAATTGCCCAAAAATTTTGGGAACATTGGTGTTCAAGATTCTATTGATTCTGGAACTTTCCCAGTGACTGGAGAGTTGCGAATGTAACATCACTGTTTAAAATGGGAGGGAGAGAGAAAAGTGGGCAACCTGGACCAGTCAGCCTGGCATTGGTATTGGGAAAAATAGTCAAGTTCGTTGTGAAAGATTTAATCACTGGGCACGTGGAAGACAGTGATAGGATTAGACAGAGTCAGCATGGTTTGTGGAAAGGGAAATCATGCAGAACAAATTGACTGGAATTGTTCGAGGATGGAATGAGCAGATTTGACAAGGGGGAGCCAACGGATGTGGTTTATCTGGAACCTTCAGAAGGCTTTTAAACAGTCCCACAGTAGAAATTAGCGAGTAAAAGTAAGACTCAATGGACTGGGGCAGTGTACTGACATGGATAGAGAAGTGGTTGGCAGGCTGGAAACAAAGAGTAAAAAAAAACAGACCTTTTCAGAAAAAGGTCTGTTTTTTTTACTCTTTGTTTCCAGCCTGCCAACCACTTCTCTATTCATGTCAGTAATGTTCATATTTGTTCATGGTTTAGATGAGGGAACTTAAGAGTAATATCTCCAATTTGCAGATGACACAAAGCTGGGTGGGAGGGGGAGCAGTGAAGAAGATGCAGAGATGCCTGTGTCCGTGTATACCAGTCACTGAAAGTCAGCGTGTAGGTGCAGCAGGCAGTGCAGAAGGTAAATGATATGTTACCTTTATAGTGAGAGAATTTGCGTACAGGAACAGGGATGTCTTGCTGTAATTGTATGGGGCCTTAGTGAGTCCACTCCTGAATATTCAAACCAAAACTGGTTCAGTGACAGGAGACAGAGGGTGGAGGCAGAAATTTGTTTATGTGACTGGGCCCAGTGTGCAGTGGGATACCACAGGGATCAGTGCTGGGTCCCTTATTGTTCAGGATGTATTGAAACAATGAAGATGAGAATGTGAGAGGTGAGGGGTGGGGGTGAGTGGATGATGACTGAGTTTTTGGATGACACGAGGTTTGGCAGATGGTTGACAATGAGGAAGAAGGTCTTGGGTGACACGAGGATCTAACTGGATTGGTCAGATGGGCAGATCAGAGTCAGATGGAACTTACCCCTGATAAATGTGAGGTGATGAACTTTGGACAATGTAACAGGTGAATAAAGTATTGATGAAATCATATGGGACACTTGCCTTTATCATTTCAGGTATAGATGAGAAGACCAGGGAAGATATGTTGGAGCTATTCAGAATTTTTGTTAGGCCACAGCTGGAGTACTGTGTGCAGTTCTGGTCACCACGCAATCGGAAGGATGGGATTGTATTGGAGGGGGTGCAGAGAATAGTCACCAGGATGTTGCTTGGGATGAAGCATTTCAGCGATGAAGAGAGGCTGGATAAACTCGGGTTGTTTTCTTTGAAGCAGAGAAGGTTGAGAGGACCTGATAGAGGTGTAAACGGCTATGAGGGGAATGGACACAATGAATAGAAAGCAGTTGTTCCTCTTCTTCGGAGTTGGCACACATTCACTGTGAAAGACAGGAGCTTCATAGGGGATTTGAAGAGGAGATTTTCACCCAGAGGGTGGTGGGGGTCTGGTTTGCATTGTCTGGGCTGGTAGTTGAGGAGGACTTTTAAAAGTACTTGGATTAACCCTTGAAATATCATAACATTTAAAGCTATGGGCCTTGTGTTGGAAATTTGGATGAATGCAGGTTTACTGTAGTTTGGATGGTACAGGTACAATGGGTCGAAGGGCCTCTTCTGTACTGTGCGATTTTACGATTGTATTGTGTGCAGTTTTGGTCTACTTATCTGAGGAAAGATGTTCTGGCTGTGGAGGGAGGGCAGCGAAGGTTTACCAGGCTGACTCCTGGGATGACAGCAATTAGACTTAGATCTGATGAGAAACTGGACCAGTTAGGATTATATTCACTGGAGGTTAGAAGATTATGGGGAGTCACACTGAAAACTCTAGAATCCTAACAGGACAAGACAGGATGTTCCTGATGACGAAGGAGTCCAGAATCAAGGATTAAAGTTTAAGGATACGGGAAAGGACATTTAGAGCTGAGATGGAGAGAAATATTTTCATTCTACAGGAAGCCTGTAGACGTTTCTGTCACTGAAAGCAGTTCAGCTCAAACCACTGAATGTTTTCCAGAAAGGGCACAATACAGTTCTTAGAATGAAAGGGATCAAAGGTTATGGGGATGAAGCAGGAACAGGCAGCTGAGTTGGATGATCAGCCATGATCATATTGAATGGCAGAACAGGCTCGAAGGGCTGAATGGCCTATTCCTGCTCCGAGTTTCACTGTTTGAGAGATTGTTCATCAACGTGGAACCATATTGAATAAGAGAAAAAACATTTGCCTTGGGTTAGGAATTAGTTTGGAGATAGGAGACAGAGTGAGGGAATAATGTGTGTGTCCTCAAATGAGCAAGAGGTGAATAGTGGTGTGCCCAGGGATCCGTCCTGGGACTTTAGCATTTCATAATATTTCTGAATGACTTGGATGAAGGAATAGAGAGCCATATATCCAAGATTGCTGACCACACTGAGTGAGGCAGCTAGGAGGAGGTTACAGAGATGGGGAGGGTCGATGGACAGGGAGGGACTTCAGAACAAGGACGAGAATTTGAAAATCGAGGTGTTATTGGACCGGGAGCCAATGTCGCTCAGTGAGGACAGTGGGGGATGGGGATGGGATTTGTTGCGAGTTCGGATTCGGGCAGCAGAGTTTTGGTGTGAGCTGAAGTTTACAGAGGGCAGTGGCTGTGATGTGGCCCAAGACAACATTAGAATGGTCATGTTTGGAGTCCCAAAGCAACGAGTGGGACTTTCAGTGAGTGATCTCTGTGCTGTGGAGGATTTGGGGCTCAGATCAGCCTCAAAGATGAGGCCAAGATTTTAAGGAATCTGGTATGAAATAAAAGCCGAAAAAGCTGCAGATGCTGCAAATGAGGAACAAAAACAGAAATTGCTGGAAAAGCTCGGCAGGTCTGGCACCATCTGTGGAGAGAAAGCAGAGTTAAAATTTTGGGACGTGAACCTTCTCAGAACTGTTCTGAGGAAGGGTCACTCGACCTGAAAGGTTAACTCTGATTTCTTTCCCCAGATGCTGCCAGACCTGCTGAGGTATTCTGTTTTTGTAAAGAGTCTGGTTGAGCAGCAGACAGTGCTCAGGGAGAGGGATGGAGGTTGTACCGGGACCTGAAGGGGATGGCTTTGATCTTCCCAATGTGTTTCCCAGTGAGCCTGGCTACTCAGTCCTGACTGCTCTTAGCTGCTGTGATTGTCACTGATTGGACACTTATTATTAGAGATTCTGACCACAGCAGAAAGCCCCAGTGTAAAAAATAACTGCAAAGGCTGTCAGATCGCAAGGTTGAAACTTCACCAAGTGAGGAAGTGAAAGAAGGAGCTCGGAGCAGCTGCACATTTGTTACTGAGACGGGAGAAAACTGTGAACTGTCTGCACTCCCTGGAATCTGACAGCACATAAGAACATTAAAACCAGGAGCAGGAGCAGGCTCTCTGGCCTCTTGGGCTGCTCTGCCATTCAGTAAGATCATGGCTGATCTTTTCATGGCATCAGCTCCCCCTTATCCACCTTTTCACCAAAACCCTTGATTCATTTACTGTTCAAAAAATTACCTAAATCAGCTTTAAAAACATTTACTGAGGAAACCTCAACGACTTCGCTGGGCAGGGAATTCCATAGATTCACCACCCTCTGGGTGAAGAAGTTCCTTCTCTATTTAGTCCTAAACCTGCACCCCCCCCCCCCCCCGCACCTGTGGTGTCTGTGAGTGATCCAATTATTCCCACTGCCCCCTCTCTCCCCATAACCCAGCAAATCTTTCCTTTCAGCTCGATCTCCAGCTGCCTCTTGTTGACTTGGGTCCACAGCAGAGACTGTCCCTAACCTGGGCTCCAAGCTGGCATCTCATTCATTCATTGGGAGGCAAACTGCCTGGGCTGGGAAATGGAGCTCAGGACCCTGAACATTCCCTCTCCCCTCCTGAGGGACATTTGATGCTGAGGTTTAATTCTATGGAACTTTACAATATATGCCTACAATACACACTTCTCCATTCTGTGTGTAAAAGGCTGGAGCCTGCCAGCAGGATATTCAACTGCAGGAGCCGTCATCAATTTGACCAATTCTGACCACACCCACTCTCCGTAAACTTTCAACTAATTACTAAAATCAAATCTGTCAATCTCCTCCTTGGTATGAGACAGGGAAGGGGCCATTTCATTCCAGACAATTTGGAATTTATGGAGCACAGATGGAGTAAGCTGAGAGAGGACATCAGAATGTTGGAGTTTGGAGGTGGGATGAGCAGGAATAAGAGTTTCTGTGGTCAAGGGGCTGATGTAGTGCAGAGACAAACAATGTAGTGGAGATTGAAATAAGAGACCTAGGTGATGGAGAGGAAGTGGGGTTTGAAGCTCCAATACTGGAGGGTCCAGTGGGAAAGAAGCTCAGGCTTATTGCTGTCCATTGGACATTCCAGTGGGATGGAGGCCCATGTTTCCTGATCTCTGTTGGAGGTTCCAATTGAGTCCCATGGAATTGGAATGTTGGCATTTCTTGCAGCAATTGGAATCTTGGTATTTATTATAAAAGGACTGAATTACAGAAATAAAGAAATATTGTGACAATTCTATTAGGCATTGGTGAGACCACATCTGAAGCATTGTGTCCAGTTGTGGTCTCCTTACTTGGTGAAGGATATGGTGGCACTGGATTCAGTTCAGAGGATGTTCACCAGACTGATTCCCCGGATGAAAGGGCTGCCATATGAGGAATGGTTGAATAGCTAGGGCTTGTACTCACTGGAATTCAGTTGTATGAAGGGGAGATCTGAGTGAAGTATATAAGATGCTAAAGGAGATTGATAGGGCAAGCATTGAACAGATGTACTCTCTTGTGGGCCAGTCTCGAACAAGAGGTCATAGACATAGAGTGAGAGGAGGTATGTTTAAAACTGAGATGAGGAGAAACTACAGGTGACAGAGTGGTGCAGTGGTGAGCACTGCTGCCTCACAGTGCCAGGGCCCCAGGTTCGACTCCACCCTCAGGCAACTGCATGGAGTTTGCACATTCTCCCCCTGTCTGTGTGAGCTTCATCTGTGTGCTCTGATTTCCTCCCACAGTCTAATGATGTACACGTTCAGAGGATTGGCCATGCTAATTTACCCATAGTGTCCAGGAAAGTGTAGGTTAGATTCATTAGTCATGGGAAATATAGGGTTACAGGGAAAAGGTTCCAGAATGGCTCTGGGTGGAATGCTCTTTGAAGGGTTGGTGTGGACTTATTGGGCTGAATGGCCTGGTTTCATACTGTATGGAATCTGTTCCATTCCAACTACTTCTCGCAGAAGGTTGCGAATCTGTGGATGTCAGTGCGCACCATCATCTCCACCCCCCCTCCCCACTCCCCCCCCCTCCCCACCCCCTTCCTCAAGCACAGTGGAGGCAGAATCAATCAACAGATTCAAGAAAGAAACAGATATCTTTCTGATGAAAAGCAGGATAGAGGGCAATAGGTAGCCGTCTGGAAAGTGGAGAGGAGGTTAAGTTCAGCCATGATCATGTTAAATAGGAAACGGGTTTGATTACCTATTCCTGCTCCTCATTCCGAAGTTCAATCTTGCAATGAGATCCTTGTTTACTGGTCTGTATTGGAGGATCCATTCACAAAGAGTCACATCTTTACTGGTCTGTATTGGAGGAGCCAGTTTGAAGCTCGTCTATATTTACTGGTCTGCACTGGAGAGTTCAAAGAAATGGAGGCCTTTCTCTCCTGGTTTCTATTGGAGGGCCCAGTAGGAATAAGGTCCATGTTAACTAGGCTCTGCTCGAGTATTCAGTGGGAAATAGATCCATATTTACTGGTCTCCATTGGAGGCTCCAGCGGCAAAGATGCCTATGTTTAATGGTCTCTACTGGAGAGTTCTGTGGGAATGAATTCCATGCTTACTGGTCTCCACTGGACAGTCCAGTGGGACATGGATACTGTAGTGAGTGTGGGGCTCATTTCCTTTCTGTAGTAACTGTGTGATGGTCCAATCCTCATACCAATAAAACTGGAGCTTGACCATGGAAGGGAAAGGTGAGGGGAAAGGATTGGAACATGTTGTGAATGGATAGGATGGGTCAATGGGTCAGATCCTGTCCTATCCCTCCAGGTCATACTGATGGCCTGAGGATCTCCTCCCTCTGCTGGGCTTTCATGGAATGAGGTTTGTGTCCAAACCAGTCCCCAGGAAGAATGGGCCAACAGCACAGAATTGCCCTTCATTTGACAAGAATCTGACCGTCTTCCTGAGAGAGGCCAAACCCTGGTCAATGTGGGAAATGGGCCTTTATTCCAGGAGTAGACATACTCCTGGTGTCAAGGGTTAACATCCATTAGATTTGGAGGAGATATAACCTGTATTTAACTTTTACCACTTGGGACCTTGTTGGAAAGGCAGAGAGTGTGCGTGTGTGTGTGTGAGAGAGAGAGAGAGAGAGAGAGAATGTTGACGAGAGAGACATAGAAGGGCAGGGTGTGAAAGTGAGAGAGAGCAGGATAAAGAATCTCAGGCAGTGTAAGATGAGTAAAAGCGGGGGGAGAGAGAGAGGTAGAGAGAGGTAGAGATGGTGGAGTTGAAGAATAGAGATAGAGCGAGATAGAGTATGAGACAGTGTGACTGAGAGAGAGGGGACAGAGAGAGAGACAGACAGACAGAGTAGGTGTGAGACAAAGAGTAGAGGCAATCCAGTGAAAGAGAGAGACAGACGTGCAGAGATGTTCTGGTCACCATATTATGAGAAAGATATGACTGTACTCGAGATGGTGCAAAGATTTCCCAGGATGCTGCCTGGCCTGGAGGGTGTGAGCTATGAGGAAGGATTGGAAAGTTTGGGATTGTTTCTCTTGGAGCAGTGAAGGTTGAGAGGGAACCTGCTGAAGGGCAAAAAGATTATGAGAGGCAGGGATAGAGTGGACAGGAAGGCAACTTTTTCCATGAATAGAGGGATCAATATCCAGGGACAGAGATTGGAGATTACACAGACATACAAAGATAGAAATAGAGAGCAGGAGTAGGGTTAGGTTTAGGGTTAGGGTTAGGGTTAGGGTTAGGGATTGGCCCTGTGAGTCTGTTCTGCCATTCAATATGACCATGGCTGATCCTCTCCCTCAATGCCAAGCTGGGATTGATGTTGCTAGATCATTGATGATCAGTAGAGACTTGTTAAATGCTGTTCATGTCATTGAACTTTTGATTGAGAGAGACACAGAAGACACACACAGACAGAGAGAGAGAGCAAGTGGACATTGTGAGATTGAGTGAGAGAGGGCGAGGCATTTAATTGCTGCCCCAGGACTCACTGTTCCAATGTCCTGGAATAATGCCTGCTAGAGAGTGACTGGAGGGAGGGAAACAGACAAAGAGAGAGTGAGGCAATTAGAGATTGAGGGTATAAGGAGAGAATGAGTGAGGAATTAGGTAGTAATATAAGTGAAGGAGAAGAATGAATGATCAGAAAGAGAGAGAGAGAGAGACCAACCAAAACAGAAGGGAGGGAGATAAACAGAATGTCAAACATACATGGAAAAAAGGAAAGATATAAGTAGTTATATAATTGGGAGAGGACAGAGTTGGAGACGGAAATAGAAAAAGAGAGAGAAAGTCAACGAATAACAAGAACGTATACAAGAGAAGGGTGAGAAAGAGAAAAAAGGGAAAAGGGAGAAAGAAAAGAAAGGATGAGAGAGAGAGAGAGAGAGAGAGAGAGAAGAGGAAGTGTGAGGGGCTGACGTGGCTCTCTCTGCCTGATGCCATTTACATACTGAGGAACACCCAGTCAGACTCTCACAGGCTGCAGCTTTATAAAGCAGAGCCCAGTGAAGGGAGAGTTTATCAGGAACCAGGCACAGGGACAGGAGCACACACCATGATTACACACATCCAGCTGATCTGGCCCCTGGCATTCTGTGTCGCAGGTACAAATCTCTCTCCTTCCACCTTGAATCTTTCGCTGCTCTCCATTTCACTCCAATTCCACTGACTTGTGATTGAAGGGAAAATGCTGAAACCAGAGGAATGCTCAGTGTCTCCAACAATCTCTCATTTGACCGGCTCTTTCTGTGACAGTTCTGACTTCACTGTGTTTCTCTCTGACCCCTCAGGTATCAATGGGGAGATTATCATGACCCAGTCTCCCCCGGTGCTGTCAGTGGAACTGGGCCAGACTGCAACCATCACCTGTACGGCCAGTCAAAGCATTAGCAGCTACCTCAGTTGGTACCAGCAGCGAGAAGGTCAGAAACCCTCTCTCCTGATCTATGCTGCAACATCTCGATTCACAGGAGTCTCCGAGCGATTCACCGGCAGTGGATCAGGGACCAGTTACACCCTGACAATCAGCAACGTTCAGAGTGAGGATGTCGCTGACTATTACTGTCAGCAGGATTACAGCTGGTATAGCAGCTCCGCTCAACACAGTGATACAGAGCCATACCAAAACCTCAAGACACACAGCACCACCTCATGCACTGACACATCAATCAGTTATATAAAATGTATAATAATGGACACACAGTCCCACAGCCTGAACTGACACATCCACAATTAGATACAAATGAAACTGAACAAATTACCCCATGCTGGGATTGTAACTGTCCATGACACACTCCAGTCCCTGTGGTGTCCACCGCTCACTGAAGGCCTCAAGTTTCCCTCTGACACTCCATGACCACGCGTGAAGAACAGCTGCAAGATTTAATATCGAAAAATAAATTTCACAAAGCTCCCAAGCCCAGCTGGACACAGAGAGAGATGGAGACAGAAAGACACATGAATGAGGGAGAGACAGAGAGGGGCAGAAAGAAGTTGAGAGTGAACGAGAGACTGGGAGACAGGGAGAGGTTGAGAGTGATGGGGGGGAAGCAGAGAGCAGAGGTTTTTGTACAGCCTCTGCACTGGGAACTCTCACTGTGGGACACGTTCGGTAAAGGAACCAAGCTCAGACTGAGTAAGTAAACCTCAATCCTCTGTTATTAACCCTTTCAATACTGAAACACACTTTCTAAAATACAGTTACTGATTTGTTGAAGGTGTTAGTGGGGAGCTGCAGTGAACGAAATGGTTGATTAAGGAGCACTGTGTCTAACAGTTGTCCAACCGTACCACTTCAGTTCCATTGCCCCCTTTAAGAAGCAAGATATAAGTCAGTCAGTTTTACTCACCGTGTGGAGGAGCTCTGTCCATTTGCAGCCTGTGGTCCCATTCCTGCAGCATGGAGTGAAATCAGTGAGTAGCCTCCTGCCAGTCTCAGTGTGACGGACACGGGGCAGAGTTTGATGTGAGCTCTGGCTCCCTGTCCCAGTCTCTGATCTCACTGACCTCAGCAGCAGCAGCAGCAGCAGCAGCAGCAGCACAGTGAGACACCGAGCTCCCACCTCCCCCAGCTTTAACTCTGCTCAATCACACAATCACAGAATAGTTACAGTGCACAAGGAGGCCATTCCGTCCATCCTGTCTGTCATGGTTCTCCGACTGAGCAATTCACTGAGTGTCATTCTCCTGCCTTCTCCCTGTCACCCTGCACATTGTTCCTTTTCAAATAACAGTCTCATTCCCTTCGGAATGTTTTAATTGAAGCTGCCTCCACCACACTCTTAGGCAGTGCATTCCACACCTTAACCACTCACTGGCTGAAAATGTTGTTCCCCCTCTCACTTTTGTTACTTTTACTTATTACTTTAAATCTGTGTTCTCTCGGTCTCAATCCTTTCTCAATTGGGAACATTTTCTCCCTATTTACCCTGTCCAGGCCCCTCCTGGTTTTAATTCCTCAAACAAATCTCCTCTCAGCCTTCGCCAAAGAAGACAGTCCCAAATTCTCCAATCAATCTGTATAACTGATGTTCCTCATCCCTGGAAGGATCTTCAGGAATATTTTTTGCCATTTCTACAAAACTTCAGCTCCTTCCTGAATTATTCACATTTTCTATGACCCTCATGATTTTATAAACCTTTACAAGGTCACTCCTCAGACTCTTACGTGTCAGAATAAAAAGTTTCAGCTTTTCCAGCTTCTCATCGTCATGGAGTCATACAGCGTGGAAACAGACCTTTCAGTTCAACTTGTCCATACTAACCAGATATCCTAAATCACCTCATCCCATTTGCCAGCATTTTGCTTACATTCCTCAAAACCCTTCCGATTCATGTACCCATCCCAATGCGTTTTAAATGCTGTAATAGTATCTGCCTCCAATACTTACTCTGGCAGCTCGATCCAGACACATACCACCCTCTGTGTGACAAGTTACCCCTCAGGTCCCTTTTGAATATTTTGCCTCTCACCTTAAACCTATGCCATCTTGTTTTGGACTCCCTTTCCCAAAGAAAAGGCCTTGGATATACACCCTGTCCATGCCCCTCATGATTGTATAAACATCTATAAGGTCACCCCGAAGCCTTAGATGCTGTAGGAAAAATAGACCCAGTTTCTTCAGCCTTTCCCTATAGCTCAAACCCTCCAATTCCTGGCCATGTCCTTGTAAATCTTTTCTGCAGCTTTATAAGTTTAACAGCATCCTTCCTATTTTCAAGGTGATCAGGATTGTTCACATTATTGCCAAAGTGGCCTCACTAATCTCCTGTACAGCTGCAACATGATGTCCCAACTCCTATACTCAAAATAGTGACCAATAAAAGCAAGTGTACCCAACACCTTCTTCATCACCCTGTCTACTTGTGACCCCACTTTCAAGTAATAATGCACTTGCATCTTCAATCCGAGGTCTCTTTGTTCAGCAACACTCCACAGGGCCCTCCCATTAACTGTCTAACTCCTGCCCTGGGTTGCCTTTCCAAAATGCAACATCTCACAGTTATCTAAACTGAACTCCATATGCTACACCTCTGCCCATTGCCCCATCTGATGAAGGTCCCGCTGTACTCTGAGATGAATTTCTTCGCTATCCACTATCGTACCAATTTAGATATCATCTACAAACTTACTGTAACTCCTATATTCACATCCAAATCATTTCTATAAAATAGTGAATCCAGCACCAATGTTAGTGGCACACAGCTATTCACAGATCTCCAGTCTGAAAAGCAACCTTTTACCACCACTCCTGTCTCCTATCTTCAATCCAATTTTTTTATCCCAATGGCTCACTCCCCCTGGATCCCATGTGGTCTAACCTTACTAACCAGTCTATCATGTGGAACCTTGTCAAAAACTTTACTGAAGTCCATATTGACAATGTCTATTGTTCTATCTCCATAAATCTTCTTTGTCACCTCCTCAATCAAATTCAGGAGACATGATTTCCTATGCATAAAACCACATTGATTATCCAAAGAATGTAAATCCTATCCCACAGAATCCACTCCAACATCTTACCCAACACTGACATCAGGCTCACTGGTCTATAATTCCCTGGCTTTTCCTTACAGTCTTTCTTTCTTAAATAATGGCATAACATTAGCCAACCTCTCTGGTTCTCCAGCACCTTACCCATAGTTGTCAGTGATACACATATCTCAGTAAGGGGCCCAGCAATCTCTTCCCTAGTTTGCCACAATGTTCTGGGATACACCTGATCAGGTCCTAGGGTTTATCTACTACTTTTATGTGTTTTCAGATCTTGAGCGTCTCCTCATTTGTGTGTGGTCTCTTTTCAAGACATCACTATTTTTCCAAATTCCCTAGCTTTCTCCACAATATATACTGACCTGAAATATTTGTTTGGGATCTCACCCATGTCTTGTGTCTTACCAAAATATAGCACTCACATGTATCTGAATTAAACTCCATCTGCCATTCCTCAGCCCACTGGCCCAGTTGATCAAGATTCCATTGTATTCTTAGACAGCCTTCTTCACTGCCAATGATTAGATTAGAGCCTCTACGGGGTCGAAACAGGCCCTTCTGCCCAAAAAGTCCTCACCGATCCTCCGAAGAGTAACCCACCCAGACCCATTTCCCTCTCAGTAATGCATCTAACACTGTGGGCAATTTAGCATGGCCAATTCACCTGACCTGAACATCTTTGGACCATGGGAGTAAACCAGAACACCCGGAGGAAACCCACGCAGACACAGGGAGAATGTGCAAACTCCACACAGACAGTTACCCAAGGCTGGAATCGAACCTGTGACCCTAGCTCTGAGAGGCTGCAGTGCTACCCACTGAGCCACCGTGCTGCCCCACCTGAGCCACCACTGAGCCACCGATGCCACCTGAAAATTCACCTGAACACACTCTCACAACTCTGGGCCCTTCCTGCCCATTACACTGCTACTATCCCAGTCTATATTCAGAAGCTAAAGACCGCCCCGCCCATTTATAACAACTCTATCATATTTGCAGGTCTCTGTAAATTCATGCATTTGTATTCTTCCACATCCTTCCCACTGGGAGGTGACTTATTGACTGAACTGAGGATTCTGTGTTCCTTTGTGTTCCTCTTTGACATTCTCTCCTGGTTCGCACAGCCCTGCCAAGTTAGTTTAAACCCTCTCTAACTGCATGAGTAAACCACCTCACAAAAATCCAAAGACCTCCCTCATGGATCCTCTTTCCAGCCCCACAGTCACCTGTGCTCACCTCCTGATTCTATTCTCACCTGCATGTAGCACTGGAAGTCATCCGGAGATTCCTCCTTTTCAGTTCCTGCTGCTAATTCCCTCCAGAGCTCCCAACCTTCTGACTGCAGGACCACGTTCCTTTTTCTCCATCCATCACTGGGACCAATGTGGACTATGACTGCTGGCTGTTCCCCCTCTCCCCTCAGGGTGCTCTGCAGCCGCTCAGTGACATCCTTGACCTTGGCATCAGAGAGACAACACACCATCCTGGATTCCCATCTGCAGCTGCAGAAACACCTATCGATGCCCTCACTCTCAAATATCCTCTCACTATCGCTCTTCCAGTTTTCCTTCTGCCCTCCTGTATAGCTGAGCCCCCCCCCCCACCGTGGTGCCAGGGACTTGGCTCTGGCTGCACTCCCCAGATGAACCATCATTCTCATCAGGATTCTGAACTGAATCCTAGTTGGAGAGTGGGAGGCACTCAGGGATTCCTGTACTAGCTGCCTGGTCCTTTTGGACTGTCTGCTGCTCCCCCATTCCCTCTCTCCCTGCATACTCTGAAGGTGCAGAGTGACCACATCTAGAAACGTGCTCTCCACGGAGCTCTCAGCCTCACAGATGCTCTCCACTGACACCAGCTGCTGCTCAAGCTCCAGAACCTGGAGCTCCAACTGCTGTCACTGACCACACTTCCTGCACTCATGGTATTCCAGGAGCTGGGAAGCATTCTGAAGTTCCCACCTAAATGCACACTCTCTCCACTCTTTGGTTATCTGTTGATAAACAGCTACAGCAGGGCTCACAGTCCAGTAAGTTCAGTGTTCCAGGGTTTTGGGAAACTCTCCAGAAGACTTTAAGAAATAGGAGCAGAAATCAGCCATTCAGCCCATTGAATCTGCTCTGCAATTTGATCTTGGCAGATATGCTTCTCAACCCCATTCTCCTGCCTACTCCACAGGAATTTTCCATCCCCTTAACAATCACAAACCTATCTATCCCTGTCTTAAATACACTCAGTGACTTGGCCTCCACTGCCCTCTGCAGCAATAAGTTCAACAGATTCACCACCCTCTGGCTGAAGAGATTCACCCTTATCTCAACTCTAAAGAGTCGGCCCTTCATTCTGAGGCTGTGCCTTGGTTACCGAGTCTCTCCTGTTTTTGGAAACATCTTCTCTGCATCCACTCTATCCAGGCCTGTCAGTATTCTGGAAATTTCAATAAGATCCCTCTTCATCCTTCTAAAGTCCATTGAGTACAGACCCAGAGTCCTCAAGCACGCCTGATATGACAAGCCCTTCATTGCCAGGATCATTCTTGTAAACCCCTCCAATGCCAGTACATTGTTCTATTAAAATATGGGTCCCAAAAATGCCCACAATATTCCAAATACAGTTTGACCAGAGCCTTACACAGCCTCAGCAGTACATCTCTGCTCTTGTATTCTGGCCCTATTGAAATGAATGCTATCATTTCATTTGCCTTCTCAAGCACAAACTGGACCTGCCTGTTAACCTGAATGAGGTTTGTGCTTTAGATTTCCAAAGGCTTTCCTCATTTAGCAAACAGTCTTTGTATTTCTTCTTGTGTTCTATCTGCTACTTCTTTGCCAACTCTCAGAGCCTATTAGGACCTTTTACAGCCTTCCCACTTCCTCAACACTACCTTTAGATTAGAGATTACTTTAGATTACTTACAGTGTGGAAACAGGCCCTTCGGCCCAACAAGTCCACACCGACCCACCGAAGCGAAACCCACCCATACCCCTACATTTACCCCTTACCTAACACTACGGGCAATTTACGTGGCCAATTCACCTGACCCGCACATCTTTGGACTGTGGGAGGAAACCGGAGCACCCGGAGGAAACCCACGCAGACACGGGGAGAACGTGCAAACTCCTCACAGTCAGTCGCCTGAGTTGGGAATTGAACCCAGGTCTCTGGCGCTGTGAGGCAGCACTGCTAACCACTGTGCCACCGTGCCGCCCCTCCTGTCCCTCCACCTATCTCATGTTGTCTGCAAACTTAGCAACAATGTCTTCACTTCCTTCATCCAGATTGTTAATGTATAACGTGAATAGTTATTGTCCCAACATTGACACCTGCAGAACTCTACCAGTCACCAGCTGCCATCTTTCCTCACTCTCTGCTTTATGCCAACCTGTCCGTTCTCAGTCCATGCCAGTACATTGCCCCTAACACCGTGGGCGCTTATCTTATGTCAAATACCTTCTGGAAATCAAAATACATTACTTCCTCGGACTCTCCTTTGCCTGACTGGCTCATTGCCTCCTCAAAGAATTCTAACACATTTGCCAGGCATGACCTCCCCTTGATGAAACCGTGTTGACTCAGCCCTATTTTACCATTGCACTTCCAAGTCCACCGGGTGACACTGTGGCACATTGGTTAGCACTGCTGCCTCACAGCGCCAGGGACCTGGGTTCAATTCCTGCCTCAGGCGACTGACTGTGTGGAGTTTGCATGTTCTCCCCGTGTCTGTGTGGGTTTCCTCCAGGTGCTCCGGTTTCCTCCCACAGTCCAAAGATGTGCGGGTCAGGTGAATTGGCCTTAGCCTTAGGCAAGGGGTATATATCCCCCATCAAATCTCCACCTCCACACCCTGACTCCATTGATTCCTGAAAGATCATCACCAATGCCTCCACAATCTCTTCAGTGATCTCCTTCAGAACACACTGGTGTAGTTCATCCAGTCTGGGGGAGTTATCCAAATTCAGACCTTCCAGCTTCCCCAGTACCTCCTCCTTACTGATGGCCACTACACGCCTGAACTGCCCCCTGACAGTCTGGAAGTACTGGTACACTGCTGGTGTTTTCCATGGTGCAGACTGATGCAAAGTATCGATTCAATTCCTCGGCTATTCCTTCATTTCCTACTATTCTTTCTCCAAACTCATTTTCCAGTGATCCAATGTCTAGTTTTGCCTCCCTCTTCCTTTTTATATATTTGCTAAAACTCTTGCAATCTTCTTTTATATTACTGGCTAGATAACTCCCAGATTTCATCTTCTCCACCCTTAATGCTTTTTTAGTTATCCTCTATAGCTCTTTAAAGACTTCCTAATCCTCTGGCTTCCCACTATTCTCCACCACATTGGATGCTTTTTCTTTTGCTTTTATGCTGTCCTTGACCTCCCTCATCAGCCATGGTTGCCTTGTCCTCCCCTGAGAATGTTTTTTTCTTTTTTGGGATGAATTCCTACTCTACTTCCTGAATTACCCCCAGAAACTCTGCTGTTTGCTGCCCCACCATCTTACCTGCTCGGCTCCCCTTACAACCAACTCTGGCCAGCTCCTTCCTCATGTCTTTGCAGTTACCTTTACTCAACTGAAATACAGTTCCATCTGATTGTAGCTTCTCTCTCTCAAACTACAGGGGGAATTATGGTCACTTATCCAGAGTGATACTTTCACCTTAAACTCACTAATCATGTTTGCCTCATTCCACATCACTGAATCCAGACCTGCCTGTTCCATCATGGCTCAACCACAAGCTGCTCCAAAAACCATCTCGTAGACATTCCATGAAATCCTTTTCTTTCGATGCACTACCCAGTCCACCTATCCATTGAGGTCTACCCTGACATTTAGTTTATCCCTTTTCTGGGCGGCATGGTGGCACAGTGGTTAGCACTGCTGCCTCACAGCGCCTGAGACCCAGGTTCAATTCCTATCTCAGGCGACTGACTGCGTGGAGTTTGCTCATTCTCCCCATGTCTGCGTGGGTTTCCTCCCACAGTCCAAAGATGTGCAAGTCAGGTGAATTGGACATGCTAAATTGCCCGTAGTGTTAGGTAAGGGGTAAATGTAGGGGTATGGGTGGGTTGCGCTTCAGTGGGTCGGTGTGGACTTGTTGGGCTGAACAGCCTGCTTCCACACTGTAAGTAATCTAATCTAATTTTCTGTCTCCTGATTGATTTCCTTCCCCACACCCTGATTACTGCTTGGAGACCTGGACATAACTTGCATCAGATTCTTTATTGTGGTTCCTCAGCTCTACCCACACACATTCTACACCTTCTGACTTCTTGCTATTGATTGAATTTTATTTCACACTAACAAGGCAACTCTTGCCCCTCTGCCCATCTGCCTGTCCTTTTGATAGGACATGGATCCTTGGATATTTAGTTCCCAGCCCAGACCCCCTTACAGCCATGTCTCTGTGATACCCACAACATCGTACCTGCCAGTTTCAATCTGCACTACAAGCTCATTGCGTATACTGTGTGCTTTTAAGTACAACACCCTCAGTCCTGCATTGACTGCCCTCCTTCTCATCATTGTCCCCTTATCTGCTGTGCTTGAAGTTCGACTCTTGTTCCTTTCTGTACTCTCTGTCCTAGGTTGTCTTCTAGAAACTTGAATAACCTCTCCTGAGCCCTCCTCCACTTTAACTAGTTTAATTCCTTGGACACTCAATTTACCTTGATTTATTGCGTCACTTTGTCTACCTTATTCGGAATGCTTTGTGCATTTAGTTACAAACTCTTTAAATTTATTCTATTATTGATTTTCCCTGCACTTCTTTAGTTCCTTTGATATTCAAAAAATCCGTCCCCATCTTTTATTTTCTGGTAACAATCAATCCCACCACTAACCAACAATCGACCTTCTCCTTCACCTTCTGTTTTCTCATTTTCCATCCAACTGAAACAAATTACTTTATGTGTCGATTGACCTAAGGCATGGTGGCTCAGTGGTTAGCACCGCTACCTCACAGCGCCAAGGATACGGGTTCAATTCCTGCCTTGGGAAACTGTCTGTGTGGTGTTTGCACATTGTCCCTGTGTCTGTGTGGGTTTCCCCCAGGTGCTCTGGTTTACTCCCACTGTCCAAAGATGTGCAGGCCAGGTGAATTGGCCATTCTAAATTGCCTACAGTGTTAGGTGAAATAGTCAGGTGTAAATGTAGGGACTGTTTCTGGGTGGGTTGCTGTTCGGAGAGTTGGTGTGGACTTGTCAGGCTGAACTGCCTGTTTCCACACTGGAGGGAATCTAATCAGGCCAATATTTCTCATTATTGCTCTTTGATCTCTTGCTTCTACTTGGATCCTGCTGTGTAGAAACTGGCTGCCACCTTCCTGACATTGCAACAGTGACTCCTTGTCAAACAAAACTGTCTGTAAATGTCTTTGGAAGAGCCTGAAATGTTAAGGGCTGGATTGATGCCCATATGCTCTAAACTTTTCTGATTTACATATCCATGCCTTTTAAATGTTTTAATCATACCAGCCTTCACCACTTCTTCTGGCAGCCCATTTCATACATTTAACACCATCTGAATGAAAACGTTGTTCTTTAGGTCCCTTTTAAATCTTTCCCCTGTCACCTTCAACCTATGCCCTCCAGTTCTGGACTCCCCCACTCTGGAGAAAAGATCTTCTCTATTCACCCTATCTATGCTGCTCATGATTTTATAAACCTCCATCCGGTCACCCATCAACCTGCAATGATCCAGGGAAAACAGCCTCAGCCTATTCAGCCTCTCCCGATAGCTCAAACCCTCCAACCTTGGCAACATCCTTGTAAATCTTTTCTGAACCATTTTAAGGTTCACAACATTTTTCCTCCAGCAGGGAGACCAGAATTACACACAGTATTCCAAAAGTGCCCTAACCAATGTCTGTCAGCCACAAGAGCTCCCAACTCCAATACTCAATGCACTGACCAATAAAAGAAAGCAAACCAAATGACATTGTCACCCCCCCCCCCCCACCCCCCCACCTACCTGCAACCTCACTTCCAGTGAAGTATTCTTTTTTTTTGGATGAACTGAGAGTCTTCCAGTTGTGAAAGATGCCATTCCATGGACTTTTGGATGAAGAGCAGGCAGTTCCCCCTGGTGTCCCTAATCAATATTTATCCCCCAGTCAAAATCAATGAAAATCTGTTTCTCTTCTTTTTATCATATTGTGTTTGGGATCTCGCTGTGCACAGTCTGCAGGAAAGATCCATTGGGACATCTTGATTTGGGGACAGGTGCTTCACAAATGCAAGTCTTTCTTTAAGTTTGAAGTCTCCTGATCCGAACACTCACCCATTGTCTGTGCACTCTCACCTTCCGGGGGCATGGGGTCATTAGGAGCAGTGACCCAAAGGACACTGAGACTCTTTGCAGCCTCACCCTTGACCTCAGCCCAGCAGTGTGCAGCAAGGTTTGAAATGTAATCTAGAACCTTCTACACAGACACCCCAATGTGACTCATTCCCGAAGTGTGTGGATCCGAGTCTGCTCCAAAGTTCTCGGATAAATTTCTCCTGATCTGTGGGTGATCGGAGGTTTGTTAAAGAAGTATCAAGATCCGTCCCACTTTCCAGCTCTTGCTCCATAGCTCTGGAGGTTTCACTGTTTGAAGTGAATACCCAAGTGTTTTTTTCAAAGTGATGAGGGTTTCTGCCTCTCCCACCCTTTCAGGCTGTGAGTCCCACATCCCACCAAGCTCTGGGTGAAAACAAATACCCTCAACTCCCCTATAATCCTGCCCCCAACTGATTTCAATCTCTCCCCATGGTTATTGCCCTCTGTGCTGGTGGAAATCAGTCCTTCCTACCCACTCTGTCCAGGCCCCTCATCATTTTACACACCACCATCAAATCTCCCCTCAGCCTCCTGTGTTCCAACAAAAACACTCCCAGCCAATCCAAACATTCCTCAAAACTCAAAGTTCCCATTCCAGACAAACTCTTCCTCTGTCCTGGTCTCCTGTGGGATCACATCCTTCCTATAATGTGGTGACCAGAACCGTACACTGTTCTCTCACTGTGCTCTAACTGGGGTTTTATACAGTTCCAGAATAAACAAACTCCTTGCTTTCACAGTCAACCAAAAATGAGATAAGGGAGGTGATGGTCTAATGGTGTTATTGCTGAGCTGTTAATCCAGAGATCCAGATAATGTTCTGGGGACCAGGGTTAGAATCCAGCAGATGGTGGCATTCAAATTCAATCAAAAAAAATCTGGAATTAAGTCTAATGACGACCATGAAACCATCTTTGATTGTCAGGAAAACGCCATCTGATTCCCTAATGTCCTTTCGGGAAAGAAACTGCCATCCTTACCATGTGACCCCAGACCCACAGCAATGTGGTTGACTCTAAACTGCCCTTTGGGTGATTAGCGATGGACAATAAATGCTGCCGATCCAGCAATTGCCCTCATTCCATCAAGGGAAAATGAAGAACAGTTTATCCCATGTGTCTTCTTACCACCTCACTGACCTGCATTAAACACCATGGCCAAATCTTCCATCTCCACATGACTTGCAGTTTCAAATTCCTTCATTATCTGAGATACAGATAGAAACATCCAAACTACGAGCAACCGTAGGCCATTTGGCCCCCGAGCCTGCTCCACCATTCATTATGATCATGGCTGATTATCCAACACAGTCCCCTGTTCCTGCTTTCTCCCCACGTTCTTTGATCCCTTTCATCCGAAGAACTACATCTAATTCCTTATTGAACACATACCGCATCTAATTCCCTCATGCTGGTAAAATGGATGAGAATTATTGGGTTGTTGTTTTTTGACCAGTATGGACACAATGGGCTGATGGGCCTTTTGGGTCTCTCTGACTCGATGATTCTATTATTATACTTTAAGAATAACTGAGTACCAAGGACTGACCACTGTGTAACTACCTGTCATTCAGAAAAAGACTCATTCTTTCTGTCCTGTCTGCCAACCAGTTCCCAATCCATGTCAGTATGTGAACCCCAATCCTCTTGTTCATTTGGTCTAGATCTGGAAGCCACACCCTTACTAATTGTGGGACCAGATTCTGAACAGTCTGTCTCATCCTTCGAGGGCTCCTACTGCCCTGACACTGATTTCCCATCATGCCATTGGTTCCGATCCACTTTTACCAAAGCACCACACAGTTTAGTAAAATGAAAACTTTTACACTTGCTCCATGGTTCTCCATTTCCATCCCTACTCTCAATCTCACTGAGTTCTGATCACTGTCACGAAAATGCTCCCCCATTGACAGCCCTTCCAGCTGCCCAGAAACTGTCCCTTCTCTCTATGCTACTTCACCATCACCTTCTCAGGGGCAATTAGGGATGGGTAATAAATGTTGGCCCTGCCAGTGACACCCACATCCCAAGAAGCAATGTGAACAATGCTTGGTCATTTGTTGGGTTTATTCTGTATTGACGACAAATGTTCAAAAAGATTGTATGGCCAGATTATGGTTGAATTCCCTTCCAGTGGCAGGAATTAAAATTGTTTCTCTTGTCTTTCAGGCCGTGAGAACTCTCAGCCCAAGCTGACCTTGCTGCCCCCCTCCCCGGAGCAGGTCAATGCCAAGGGCACTGCCACCCTGGTGTGCCTTGCCAATCACTTCTATCCCGATGAGCTGGAGGTGCAGTGGAAGAAGGACGGTGCAGTCATTTCGGACGGGGTTCAGACCAGCAACTACCTGCGAGCTTCAGACAGCACCTACAGTGTCAGCAGCCTGCTGACCCTCTCTGGGTCTGACTGGGAGTCCGACGCTCGCTTCTCCTGTGCCCTCACCCACGTGACCCTCCCCTCTCCCCTCAGCAAGAGCATCAGGAGATCAGAATGTGTGTAGAGTGTTGGAGACAGTCCACAGAGGAGACACAACTTTAAACAGAACAGGGCTGAGCTGGCAGGACAAAGGTCATTGTCAGCACTGAATTTCAACTCTCTTCCTTCTCAGGATTGCTCAGAGAAACTTCTGAGGTTTGGATATTAAAGCAGGTCATCGCGACAGTGTCAAGAGAGCTTTACACTGTGTCAAACCCCATGCTGTCCTTGTCCTGGGAATGTTTGATGGGGACAGGATTGCCTTGTTATGTTAGCTGCACAAAACAATGTGAACCTCAGAAGTCTCTGCTTCAGTAAACCAGATCTCCTTCCTGCTCAGCTGCCAGTTCCAGTTTAAGGTTTTGTCACTGTTTAAAGGGGCAGGATTCTCGTGTTATTGAGAAAATCTCTCCAAGTGTTTTCCTCAAGCTCCATTGGGGCTATGAATTTGAGCAGCTTCCTCTGTCTGGGCTGTTAATTGCAGTTGTTTCTTTTTCTGTGAATGTGAATGTGGAAAAGGGAATAAAGGTGAAAATTCAGTCTCTGTCTCCGTGTGCTTTGGAAATAACTGACTTTCTCCTCCCCCATCTTTCAGTTGATTGGCTGTATTTCAGCAGGTCATTGTCACAATTGGTTACTTGGCCTGTCAATCAATTACAATCATCAATCATCAATCATTTTCAAATGATCCCTTTAATCAGGAATTTATGTAGATTCCAAAAAGAACAGAAACTGAAAGTTGTTGGGACTCAGTAAGTGCAATCTGATGCATTCCCTCTTCACTCTGTTGGTACATGCCCAGCTGATGGGATCGAACTGTGCAATCTCTGCTGCATGTCGGATAGCCCCTGAAATAATCTTCGGCCAATCACAGACATTGTTGGCTGTGTGCCTCTCTGAGTGTGAGTGTTTAACTCAATACTGCCTGTAGATGTCTCTCTGAGTGTGGCTGTGTTACTCAGAGACACACCACAGACAGTATTCAGAAACACACCCACATTCGGTGAGACACCGATCCGCAGCATGGAGTGTGAGTGTGTTACTCAGTGCTGCCTGAAGGTGTCTCTCTCAGTGTGAGTGTGTTACTCTGTGCTGCCTGTAGGTGTCTCTCTCAATGTGAGTGTGTTACTCTGTGCTGCCTGTAGGTGTCTCTCTCAGTGTGAGTGTGTTACTCTGTGCTGCCTGTAGGTGTCTCTGAGGTCTGTGTCTCCGAGCGATGGATTGAGAATGGGCTTTGTGCTGGGGATTGAAGATTAGGCTTTAATCTTCTCAAATCATGAATGAAAAACAGCTCAGCTGATTCAGTCTGAGATGGCAGCTCATTCAGATGACCAAAGTTAAAAAACACACAACACCAGATAATAGTCAACAGGTTTATTTGGAAGTAAAAGCATTCGGAGTGCTGCCCCTTCATTAGGTAGCTGGAAGGGCAGGATCATTGGGCACAGAATTTATAGCAAATTCAGATAGCAGCTGTAAAAGGTGAATACTGAGAGTGTATTCTCAGGAAGGGAGGGATTTCAGAGGCAGTGGGCACTGTGCTCCCAAATGTGTTGATCAATTCCGAGGAGATTTTTTGAATCCAGGGCCAGAGGAGTTGTGGCTGCCTGCCCAGCCAATGCTGGCTCCCCATCGTCATATTTCAGTGGTTAATTAACCCAAAACTAGGTGCAGCAATATTACCTTCCAGGGAGAGGAGTTGTCTGAGGGAGGGAGGTTGAATTCTTGCAGCCCCAAGAGAGGTTGTGGTGGATTAATGACAGGTATGACCACCATGAAGGTGCCACCTTCTCTCCCCCTGCTACAGCTGTGATGACCCTCAGGTTAAAAGTGTGACTGCTCTGGGATGATGACCACATTCCTGGGTGATGGAGGGAAGGCCAACCTCTCCCAAAGGCAGCACAGGCTGGATTGAAGGTGAAACAAGAGTAAGCAGGGGGAGATTGAGGATGACAGAAGGAGGGGGTTGGTTGGCAGGTTGTTATTCAGAGTCAGGTACCAGAGTTTCAGTCCTTCTGACACTCCTCTTTTTTCTTTTTTTCTTCTTTTTTTCTTACTTACACGTGGAGAGTCCTTGACACTGATCCAGCTCCCTCAGAGCCAGCTCTCAGAATGTTCAGAACCCCTAACATGCCTGTTTTATTTCACCCCCACACTGCCGCCGAATGCAGGGGAGCTTATTTTTTTTTCCCCAGCACCCATGGTGTGTGTGTGTGTAGGTGTGAGACACAGTGAGAGACACAAAGCGCACGAATCTTTATTCAATTTCCACCACCAGGAAGACAGGAAAACATCCGCGTGGCCAGTGACAAGCAGTGCCCTTCAAATCAAAGGGCAATGCTGTGTGATCAAACAGTGAAGGGGAGGGCAGGGATTAAGACACCGCTCTTTTTATCTGCCAGCCAGGGCTCCTTGATTGGACAAAGTTAACTGTCCCTGTCAGGGAACTCATATTTTATCAAAAAGAATAAATCATTTATTGAACAAGGAGCTCAAGAGCTAAACGACACGAGACAAAATGAATGGTTTGAAATATTTCATCATGGGCAGCACAAATAAGATTTGGGGAAGAATGTTTTCACTCAGCGGGTGGTGGGAATCTGGAATGGCCTGTCATAGAATCCCTACTGTGAGGAAACAGGCCATTTTCACCAACACGTCCACACTTATCCTTGGAAGAGTAACCCACCCAAGACCCAATCTCCTATCCGATTACTCTACTTTTGCCCTGACTAATGAACCTAACCTACACATTCCTGACCACTATGGGCAACATTAAACAGCCAATTCACCTAACCTGCATGTCTTTAGAATGTGGGAGGAAACCAGAGCACCCAGAGGAAATCTATGCAGACATTTGGAGAATGTACAAACTCCACACAGACATTTGCCTGAGGCTGGAATTGAACCTGGGTCAAAACACTCAGACTGGCCTTGACTTCGCTCCAGCTTCTGCCTCCACTTCAGGCCCCTCCCACTCAGCAACCAAGACTCAGACTGCATTTCCCAGATTCACCCTGAGTCCAACTGCCTACCTGCAGCCAGGCAGCACACTCACTCTCCCTCCTCACCTATCCACCCCCACAGTGCACCCTCTCCCTCCACTGCTCCCTCTTCACCTCATCCCCACCTTCCCACTCCCCCACCTCACTCCACAGCCCACCTCCGCCCCAATCTCCTTTCTCTCCAACACCCATTCCCCCGTGCTACACCACAACCAACCCTCACCCACTGCATGCCATCACACTTCCCCCTCCCCTCTTTCAGCCAACTTGGGCCCCCTCCAAAACCTCACCCCTGAGCCTCGCCCAATATTTACTATACCGCCCTGACCTCAAACTCTCTGAGGCCAAAAGGTCCATCCTCAGGAAAGGGCTCACAGTCATTCCCGCCCAACCCCACCTCAACGACACCCACACCCACCACGAAGCGGAGCTCTTCTTCTGCCGCCTCAACCTCCGTGTCTTCTTCTTTAACAAAACTTCCAAACTCCCTCTGAGGAACCTTTCTCCCATCTCTAACTTTACTCCTCCATTTGGTCTCCCCCTATTAGCTGTGTACACACTCGAGACCTCTTCATTGCTGACTGTTGATGTGCCATCACCCGCCTCCATTTCTCCCCTCACCCATTCCAACCATACCCCCTCTGATCAAGCACTCCACTCTCTATGTGCCAACCCCTGTTTCACCAACAAACCTGCTGACAAATGTGGGGTGGTGTTAGTCTGGAGAACAGACCTAAAAGTCACAGAGGCTGAACCCCAACTCTCAGACACCACGTCCTACCTCCTCCTTGCCCATAACCCCACTGTGACCCATCAGGCCAAAATCACTCACACTGTCAGTGACCTCATTGCCTCCAGTGATCTCCCCTCCACTGTCTCTCATAGTCCCTCAGCCCTGCATTGCCCAGTTCTCCCTGGTCCCCAAAATCCACAAGCCCAACTACCCAGTTGACCCATCATCTCAGCATGCCCCTGCCCCACCGAACTCCTCTCATCCTACCTCAACTCTCCTCCTTGGTTCAGGCACTGCCCACCTACATCTGATACATCAACCATGCCCTGCACCTCTTCAGTAGCCTCCAGTTCCTTAGGCCTAAGTGCTTTATCTCCACGATGGATGTGCAGTCCTTATACATGTCCATACCCCACAAGGATGGCCTCCAGGCCCAACACCTTTTCCTTTGCAACGGACCCATCCAGTCCCGGTCCACCAATATATTCCTCCGCCTTGCCAAACTAGTCCAGGGGGTGGCCATGGGCCCCCGTTTGAGCAATGTCGACCAGTCCCTCTTCAGTGACTATACAGGCACTGTGCCATTACATCAGTGACTATATCAGTGCAGCATCCTGCATCCAGGCTGAACTGGAGTGGTTCACTGACTTTCTTCATAACTTCCACCCTGTCCTCAAAATCACCTCATCCATCTCAGACACCTCCCTGCCCTTTCTACACCTCTCCATTTCCAATTCTGGGGATAATCTTCAAACAGGCAATTACTACACACCCACGGACTGCCATTACTACCTGGGCTACACCTGCTCCCAACCAGTCTCCTGCAGAACTCCATCCCATTCTCCCAATTCCTCTGCCTCCACTCCATCTGCTCGGATGAGGAGACATTTCGCTGATCACAGATGTCCACCTCTTATGAACAACATGCTTTTCCTCCTTCTGTCATCCTTCTGTCATCCACTGCACTACCTCCATTTCCCGTTCCATTGCTCTAAACCGACCCCTCTCCAAACACAATGAAGTCAGACTCACCATTGTCCTCAACTATTACCAATCCCTGTACCAATTAACGCATCATCCTTAAACACTTCCACCAACTCCAACTAGACTAACCACCAAGAACATTTTCCTCTCCCCACCCCTGGCTGCCTTCCACAAGGACTGTTCCCTTTGACAATTCTTGGTTTGTGGCATCTGTCCACCTACCCTCCCGAACCCCCAGGAACCTTCTTTTGCAACACCAAAAGATGCAAAGCCTGCTGGTACACCAATCCGTCCCCTCCATCCAGGGCCCCAAACAGTCCTTCCAGGTGAGACATTGCCTCTCCTCCAACCTAGTTTACTGCATCAGGTGCCCGTGATGTGGTCTTCTCTACATTGTGAAGACCAAATATAATCTTAGGGAACGTTTCACCGAGCATCTCAGCCAGGCCTGCAAGGTCCGATCAGCCTTTCAGTCACAGTCCATTTCAATTCCCCTTCCCAATCCCTTTCCGATATGACCATCATCAGCCTCCTCCATTTCCACAATGAACCAAACCACAAATTGGTGGAACAATACTTCACCTTCCATCTGGGCAGCCTACAGCCCAGATGACTCAACATTAAGTTCTCCAATTTCAAATAACCACTCTTCCCTTCCCCCGATTCCCTTCCCAGCCCCTCTCCCTCCCTTCCACTCCTGCCTGCCACCTACCGGATTCATTCCTCCCATTGACCAACCAAGTTGTACCATCTACCTGTCTTCACCTATCCTCACTTAATCATCCTGTCCCCACTACCCCCTTTATCTGCTTCCTCTACACCTAACCCCATTCCTGAAGAAGGATTACACCCAAAACATCAACTTCTCCACCACCTGATGCTGCCTGCCTTGCTGTGTTCTCCCAGCCTCCTGCCTGTCACTGAATGGAACCAGAAAAGGGTTAGACAATCAAGGGTCAGGGCCATCAACAAATGGGAATGGGACATGCTACAGACAGATGCATTGAGACAGTCAATCACAAAGAGAAGACCAAACTGGAAATGAAACACTAATACACAGTGGATGGAATTTAATGTCAAAAAGTGTGAGACCATGCAGTTGGGTCAGAATAATCTAAAGGCCGACTATTATTTAAGTAGTGAGAGATTCCAACGAAGTGTAGTACAGAGTGATCAGGGTAGTATTGTGCATGAAACACAGACAGTTAGTGCAGGAGCAGCAAGTAATTGAGAAGGCGAATGGAATTTTCACCTTTATTGCTGGGGGTTGGAATTTAAAAGTAGAGAAATCTTGTTAAAACTATCGAGGGTGTTAGTGAGCCTGCATTTGGAGTATTTGTCCCTGTATTTAAGAAAGGACGGACAGCTATTGGAGGCTTCCTCCTGCTCCTATTTCCCATGTCCTTGTGTGCTCCAGTGTCCTTCCCTCACAGCAGAGCTGGTTGGAGCATGCCTGCAGTAGCAGCCTCCAGTCTCTGGGTGTTGCTGCGAAAAGATCTGCCTTGCCCAGGCTGTCACAGTTCCCACATTAAAACAATGTCTGGTTTTTGGAAGTATTCCATTGGCTGTGAAACATTTCCAAACATCCTAAGTTCAAGAAACGTATAACATAAATATAATTCTGTCTCCTTTTATATTTTATCTCCATGTCTTCCCAGCTGTCACCTGACAACATCACACACTTGCGCTAAATCTAGAATGAATCATGAATCTCTGGGAGAGCTTAATCTATGACAACACTGGGACTAATAACCACCTCCTCAGTGGGCTTTGAGGGTGAAGGTCAACAGCAGTCACTGGGACTTGATTTGGGCTATCTTGATCGTGATCCAGTCAGTTAGTGTTTTTGTCTGGGTCCAGACAGTACAGACCAACCTCGGACCCTGTGATCTGATTGAGGTGAAGGGTTAGCTGTGCTGGGCTTTCACCCATGGCTCACCCACATAGTGAAGCAGGGATTACACATTTCATGAGAGTAAATGGAACTAACAAACTGGTTGGTTGTGACATCCCCAACCTGTCCCCAAGAGAGTGGGGACAGGAACAGTAGTATTCTCAGACAGAAAGGGTGGTAAAAATTATATCCTGCAAGGAGAGCGGAGACAGGAAAAGCGACGTTCCCCAGAGACAACCGAACATTAACTGTCTGCTCCCCACTTTCTTGTTGTGACATATGCCCTGGGGAAATGGGTTTGGTTTTTATTTTCTCAATTGTATTTCCAAACATTCTAACACCGAGGTGGTTCGGAAACAAGGATTCCAATTTCATATTTTGTGTAGCAGCAGATCTACTGAAGGTCATGGTTTCATTTGGAGCTTGCCCAGGTTTCTGTCCAGGCTGATACAGCATGGTCTACCAGTGCTGCTCCTATTGAGCTAAACCATCACACACGAGGGAATCTGACGGGCACTTTCTCTTTGTGCTGGCAAATGAGAGATTTGCTTTTACTGCAATGGTGGACAAAGAAATGAGTCAGTGGAGGTAGTTCCACAATGTTCTGATGTTCATGATGGGATTAACCTCGACAGTTCCCATTTGCTTTAAACACCGACAGTGGAACAGGAAGTTACCACGCAATGGTCTCCTGGCTCACACTGAGAAACCAAATTGATTCTATAACTGCAGAGAGCAAGACAATGGCTTGGACTCACCGAACAACCAGAGGCTTCAGCCAACAATTGGATCAAAGGCAAATGGAGTGTTGTATAAACTATCAGTATCTCAGGGAGCAAACACAACTACTGAGCTACAAAACAGAACAGAATATTTTTACGACAAATTGGCATTCCAAAAGTAAAATACAAACACAATATGCATAAAACCTGAGTACAATCTAATTTCAGAGACTACAGCATTTTCTTTGAAAGTTGGATGATAATGAGATGAGAATTCAAACAGCCACCCATTCCGTCACACAGTGTTGAAGTTGCATTGTCGTCATTATGACACGTTTGCAAGCTTCTTAATACACGAAAGGGGAGAGAACCATTGCAAACTGTATTACCACGAGTCAGGATCCATTAAAAACTAAGACCATGATATTAAATGCTCCCAGCCAGATGCAACACTGATGCATTCACATCATTAGAGTGTTAAATGATGTTAAAAAGTCTGCCAACCACTTTCATGAAGACAGAGTATTTTAAATCTCAAGAGGCATTGATGATTTTTTTTCAGTACCATAGCAAGGAAGCAGCAGCTGACATATGAACTCCAACAAACTAATGATAACAGGCACTGAATACAGCGCAGGTTCCTGAGAGAGAAAAAAATCAACAGCAGAGATTTATCCAGAGCTAGGAATATTTTAGACCAGACACCTTGTTGCCAGCAAGTTACTGCAAATTGAAAATTCCAGTATGGTTAGAGAGAGAAAAAGGACAATGTGCAGATTGTTGAGCAGGCCCCTACACCTGGGCCTGAGGCAGGAGCCCAAGCTCCAACACACTGGCCTCACTTCACACCAACCCTCACACAGTGCGGGGTCATGAACTCCGGCCATCAATCTCTCTGGGACCGGGACGGAGTGAGGGAACAGGGGCAATTGTAGAAGAGTCAATAAGGAGTAAAGCAAGATGGAGGGTGTTTTGGAAAGGGGTTAGAGGAGGACATATACTTTGTGTCACTCAGTACTGACATCATCACAGAATGAACAAAACAGCACACTGTGAAGACAAACAAAAGTCACATCAAATTACTTTTCTTTATAGCACGGGACATTTTCATTGAGGTGCTTCTGAAGCTGTACACTCTCTCTATGGGTCTCTGCAGATTGAGCCTGTCAGCTCCAAGCAGAGTCCCACTTTACGTTTCACTGATCAGGGACAGTGAAGCAGCTGCCCTCTAGTGGCGAGAGAGCGCTTGCACGGCTGCTGAGGATTATGGATGAAGTCCCCTTCCATTCGCGCCCACACAAACCAGCAGCCACTTCAGCTGCTTTATTGAAAACCACAAGCTTTCAAGGCGTTGTTCTTTCAACGGTGGAACTGGCCACATGATCAAACGAATTAGGGGCAGATGAAGGAGATTTATCCTCTTGAGCCTGCTCCCCATGGCTGACCTGATTATTCAATATTCTTGCAGCTGCAAATGTGTTGCTGGTCAAAGCACAGCAGGTTAGGCAGCATCTCAGGAATAGAGAATTCGACGTTTCGAGCATAAGCCCTTCATCAGGAATAAGAGAGAGAGAGCCAAGCCGGCTAAGATAAAAGGTAGGGAGGAGGGACTAGGGGGAGGGGCGATGGAGGTGGGATAGGTGGAAGGAGGTCAAGGTGAGGGTGATAGGCCGGAGTGGGGTGGGGGCGGAGAGGTCAGGAAGAGGATTGCAGGTTAGGAGGGCGGTGCTGAGTTGAGGGAACCGACTGAGACAAGGTGGGGGGCGGGGAAATGAGGAAGCTGGAGAAATCTGAATTCATACCTTGTGGTTGGAGGGTTCCCAGGCGGAAGATGAGGCGCTCCTCCTCCAGCCGTCGTGTAGTTGTGTTCTGCCGGTGGAGGAGTCCAAGGACCTGCATGTCCTCGGTGGAGTGGGAGGGGGAGTTAAAGTGTTGAGCCACGGGGTGATTGGGTTGGTTGGTTCGGGCGGCCCAGAGGTGTTCTCTGAAGCGTTCCGCAAGTAAGCGGCCTGTCTCACCAATATAGAGGAGGCCACATCGGGTGCAGCGGATGCAATAGATGATGTGTGTGGAGGTACAGGTGAACTTGTGGCGGATATGGAAGGATCCCTTGGGGCCTTGGAGGGAAGTGAGTGTGGAGGTGTGGGCGCAAGTTTTACATTTCCTGCGGTTGCAGGGGAAGGTGCCGGGGGTGGAGGTTGGGTTGGTGGGGGGTGTGGATCTGACAAGGGAGTCACGAAGGGAGTGGTCCTTGCGGAACGCTGATAGGGGAGGGGAGGGAAATATATCCTTGGTGGTGGGGTCCGTTTGGAGGTGGCGGAAATGGCGGCGGATAATACGTTGTATGCGCAGGTTGGTGGGGTGGTAGGTGAGAACCAGTGGGGTTCTGTCTTGGTGGCGGTTGGAGGAGCGGGGCTCAAGGGCGGAGGAGCGGGAAGTGGAGGAGATGCGGTGGAGGGCATCGTCGATCACGTCTGGGGGGAATCTGCGGTCCTTGAAGAAGGAGGCCATCTGGGTTGTGCGGTGTTGGAATTGGTCCTCCTGGGAGCAGATGCGGCGGAGACGAAGGAATTGGGAATATGGGATGGCGTTTTTACAGGGGGCAGGGTGGGAGGAGGTGTAGTCCAGGTAGCTGTGGGAGTCAGTCGGTTTATAATAGATGTCTGTGTTGAGTCGGTCGCCCGAGATAGAAATGGAAAGGTCTAGGAAGGGGAGGGAGGAGTCTGAGACAGTCTCAGACTATATTCAGAATATATTCAATATTCTTGCCTTACTCTGATAGATTCTTGATAAGCAATGGCTATCTACTTCTTCACTACAAGCATTCAGAGGTTTCATTTCTATGCTTGAAGAAGAGTTCCAAAGACCTATGACCTTATGCTAGAAGAAAAAAAAACCCTGCTTTTCTCGGTCTTAAATGAGGGAACTTATTTTAGTTTTATATTCTCCCTGTAAAGGAAGCATTCTTTTCATATCCACGCCATTGATATGGCATCCGCTTTTAATCAGCTGCTCTCTCATGAGAACAGCAGCCTATCCTGCCACCTTCAGAGAGTGATGCACAATTGCATCCAGGTCATACTGCCCCTCCACCCACCCATACTTGTACCCTTTAGTTTGTTGGTCTCTCCAAGTTTTCCTTCCAAAATGATTCAGTGACATCTCTTTCCATTAAATTGTTTCTACAGCCATCTGCTCATTCCATTAACTTACCAACATGCTCTTCGAAGTTTGGCGCTATCTTCTTCATCAGCCGTAATACATCCAAGTTTCATACCATCAGCAAATTTTGAAATTATGCCTTGTGCACTCAGGTTAACATTTATTTAACTATTTTAAGTATTTTTAAAAAATAAACAATTTTATAAACTATTTTAAATCAAACTTAAAATGTATTGCCCATCTCTAGTTGCTCGGACTGAGCTCTGAGCCAGATCATGGGGCCGTTAAGAATGAATCACGTCACTGTGTGGGACTGGAGTCACAGACCGGGTGATGACTGGATTCCCTTGTCCAAACTACATTCATGAACATGACATTGAGTTTCATGGGTTTTTTTTGTTCAGATCCTAGCACCTTGCTTCCCAGATATTACATGCCTCACCACCACCCTCTCCAGGACCATTCGGAAAGGGCAACGAATAGCAGCCACTTTTGTGCCCGCCCATCCCAGGAGAAATCAAAATAAATGAGATATACTTCAAATGATCAAACTGGTGAGGCTTGAATTCATCTCTTTGAGAGACTGTAGGCTAGGCTAAAAGTAGGGCCATGACACGGGTGACCCTGGTTTGTCAGACTGAAAGGTGGAGTGTCCTTCGGATTGACACTGGGATCAGGCACAAAATGAATTACACTCAAAGACAGAACAAACGGCTATCAAACTGCAGGGAACAGTAATTTATCCAAGGGAATTCAACAGGCATCAGTGGGTGTAAGAGCATTAGGCAGGCAAGTGTCATATATTGTTGAATACACCAGAAACACAGTCACTCATTAAGAGAAGCAGGGAAATGGGAATAATTGAAATCTCTGCTGAGAGATGGAAGGGGTTTTCTCGGTTGTAACGCCTCTGAGAACGATAAAACTTGAAGGGCCGTTTATATCATAAACAACATTGCATCATGGAGAACTGCTGCCTTCCTGAACCCGCTGCAGCCATGTGCTGTAGGTAGACCCAGAATGCCCTGAGGGAGAGAATGCCCTGATTTTAACCCAATGTCAGTGAAGGAACAGGGATATATTTCTAAGTCAGGTTTGGGGAAAATCTTACAGCTGGCAGTGTTCCCATGTGTGTACTATTTTAAAAGGTGTTAATAACCTGAAAAAGAGGAATAATAAAGGGAAAGTAATGCTAGAAAGCATTCAACTGGATGGTGATGGATTAATTATTGCGGTGATGTTTTGGGTAGAGTTGGCTGTTCTTGTCCAGCAGCAACATTCTCCATGGTAACGCTTTATTGCATTCCAAAAGAGGACGTTTAAACCTCAAAACTCTGACCTCACACAAAGGCAGTGCTAATTATTGACAGATTATATGATTTTTTTTTAAAGAAGTTTCAGCCTTGGCTAAGTTTATATAACTCCTTCCATGGAGTCAGAAAGATTTGCATTCAGGCCATTCTAAAGTGGGTCAACAACGATCTCACCCATCAGTGACCGAACTGCTGGGGAGCTCCTTTTGGTTCCTGGGAAGGTCTGCAGTTGGAAGTGAGCAGAGCAATGCTTGTTGGAGACAGGGCTCTCACTGGAGACCTTGGCTTATTATGGAAGCCCAGACTAAATGCAACTAAAGGCAGGTGTGGGTCATGGGAGAGGTGGCGGTTTAACATGAGGACATCATCTGAAGCTCGGTCCCTTGATTGGACACATTGTGGGAAAGCCAAGCTGATTTAATCCCTGAGCTGCCATTAAATCAGGATAGATTCAGGAATTTAGGGGTCAATTGGTTCCTCAGTCTAGTTGATATCGTCTGATGGTGGCTGAGAATTCCAGTTCACTACTTCTGTCCTGATATTCATTGGGAGAAATTTTAGCTGCCATTAGGGATATTGAAGTCGGCTACTTGAGTGATTAAATGTGCCTGGAGTCATGTTTCCAACTGTATTAAATCTGGGTCAAAGCGTAAACATCAAACCTGATGTTTCGTTTGCAAAACTGAGAGAAGATGTGCAGGTTAGGTGGTTGGCTGTGCTAAATTACTCATTATGTCCATGGGATGTGCAGGCTCGCAAATGGAAAATGCAGGGTTACAGGGATAGGGTAGGGGAGGTGTGGGTCTGGGTGGAATGGTCTTCAAAGTGTCGATGTGTACTTGATTGGCCTCCTTCCACAAGGAAAGAATTCCTCGATTCTATAATTGTATGAAGGCTAGAACAGGATCTCGACAGTGGAGGGAGGGTATTCTGATGTTCAAAAATTCATAAACAAAGAAACACAGTAAATGTAGATTTACCATCAGCGCTGACAAACTGAAAGGCAAAATGACACATTCTCCAGTCATATACCAGGTACAGAAAGGAGATCAGGAAAAATATTTTGATGCAGTTATTTGAATTTAATGATTATAAACTGAGTGCTCCGTTCAAAAAAGTACAGAATTACTTTCTAGAATTTCAACGGGTCTGAAGCAAAAGAGGAAATCAGGATCAAATAGTCAGTTCAGAATACAGAATTTGAGTGAGACAAAACCCTTCTTGTGAAAACGTTTCATTTTGCCTTGCGTTCTCTCCATGGTTGCTGCATGACCCGCTGGGATCTCCAGTCAACATGGTATTTGCCTTTGCTGTGCTATTTCTTGCAATTTGTCCTGATGTGTGCAAGACAGAATCTTTGACAAAATGTTCCTTTTTTCAACAACACTTGAAGTTGGATCAGTTTGGAGAGAAAGCAGGGCCATGGAATCATCTTTCCCTGCAGGGAGGGAGGGAGTGTGTGTGGAATCTCCTATGGGCAGGGTTCTCCTGGCTGCCACCACATCAGGAAGGCTGGAGCTTGATGATCGAGCTGAATGGACAGGGCTCACTCCCACAGTCCTCAGAGCCATGGAGCCTCTTGTGATGGGAGCATCTGCTTGGTGTCAGGGCAGACAATGACATTGCAGTGGGATTGGAAATGGGACAACTCGACACTGGATGCTGCACAATGGCTGCGCCGACTCTTCCTCTCTGCCTGATCCCTTCAGGAGTGAACGTGGATGTACAGAATAGCTGAACACCTTGGTTTTTGAAGAAGGCATGTGCAATGGAACATTATTCTCCAGCTGACTGTCACCAGCTTGGTGCTAGAAAAGGTTCCTTTATTCATTGAGCTGAGAGCCTTGCTCCTGACCCAGCAGATTGGTGTTGTGTGGAGTTTCAGGAGATAAAGAGAGGCTGAGGAGGGAGTGAATGAGCAAGTGAGTAAATCTGCTTCTCAAATTTCCCAGCAACATCGAGAGCTCAGGGTTAAAACACAAAGGAGGAAGGATAAAGAGTTGAAGAAATTTTTCACACAGACAATATGCATGAGTGGGTATAGAGAAAAAAAATCTATTTAATTCTTTTGAAATTACAAAATTAGAGGCTGAATTAGGCCACTCAATCCTTCAGGACTTATCCACCAATCAATAGGACCATGGCTGATGTGAATTTGCTTCCAGCACCACATTCCCATCCATCACACCTCCCTGATGTGTCACCATTTTCTTCAACTCAGTCTCCAATCCAAACACCCTAAGTGGGAATTGTTGCAATTTCAAACATTCACAACAGATGTTTTTACAATGAATCACTTTACTTTAGTAAAGAAATATAGATCCCGCTTGCAAACAAAATACATCCATTCCTTGATGATACCAGTAATTGCCTTCAGTATCTGAATTAAAGTTTTTGTGCTTTCCATTTATTGACCTTCCTGAATGGGGGTGTCCCGAAGCAGTACAAGACGACATGAGGATATAGACGGGTTGGGAGGGTCACATGGGCTGATCAGTAACAAGTGGAATTCATTCAGATAAATGTGAGTCAGTGGACTGAGCTCTCCCTGACCATGCGAGTGAGGTGAGGGCAGAATGAGAGCACTTGGCATCAAGGCCTCTTTGATGGTATGTGGCATCAAGGAATCTGAGCAATGCAGCAGCTTTTCACCTGCTATTCCAGGGAAGGGATCAACATCTGGATCCCTCCGAGCAACTCCTGGGAATTCTGTCATCCCAAAGGGACACGTCCTCCTCCTCAGTTCCCACAAACAGCAGAAAGTCAGCCACACACTGTGCAAACTGTTTGGGGGAGCTGACCTAAACTCTCACAGCCCTGTGCTATGCTCTGCTGGAAGATGGAGGGACTATTGGGAAACCCTTGGGGCAGCCAGCTCCATCAATATTGTTGGTCTTTAAACATGAAGGTGAACTTGTCCTGGTCCTCAGCCCTCCCTGACCCAATACGGACCAGGGCACATTCGAAATGACCAACTGTGTAATGGCGTATTGCCAGTCTGTCTGCAATGATCCAATCTGCTCTGAACACTCCCTGAGTGAGCTCACTCCATTATGTTCAGATACACTGCCATTGAGTGCCCAGGGAGCCCATCCTTACACTCCAGGGATTTGATAACCCTCCCATCACAGAGTCCCCCCATGAACCCCTTCAGTTTGTTCTTCAATGGAGGGGGCTGATCCCAGTGGTTTTGATGGATGCATCTGTGTGTGAGATATAATGATATATATACACACACACACACACACACACACACACACACACACACACACACACACACACACACACACAGGATTATGGAGTGAAATGTACCCTCCCCACTATGGGTTTCGATCTTTCCCATCTACACTCTGAGTTCAGCTTACTCTCGGCATCATTCTTCGATCTTTCTGAAGCCAACACACCTTCCTTCTTTTCCCCATTTATTGGGGATGATTTTCTCAGGGCCCTGCATTCCTGCTGAAAGTGCCCCTTCTGTCCCTAACTGTAGTATTGCCCTCCTGCTCGCGGGACCCCATTGCCCTCTCTATTCTCCCCCTCGTGTTCCGTACCTTGAGGGTGGAGGTTAACACACCCTTTCCCTGAGGCTTCAGCTCAGGCCATTTCCAAAGCACACACGAGACAGAGACTGAATCTTCTTCATCTTTATTCCCCTTTTCCAGATTGACACTGACAGAAAACAGTCAGCAAATAACAGCCCAGACAGAGGAAGCTGCACAAATTCACATCTGCAATGGAGCTTGAGGAAAACACTTGTGGAGATTTTCTCAATAACCTGAGAATCCTGTCCCTTTAAACAGTGACTAAACCTTATATTGGAACTGGTGGCTGAGCAGGAAGGAGATCTGGTTTACTGAAGCAGAGACTTCTGAGGTTCACATTGTTTTTACACAGCGGACAGTTTTCAATATCTTTGAAAGGTTATGCTTGTTATTACAACTCAACACTGTCCCCAATGAACAGTCTCCTGGACAGGGACAGAATAGGGTCAGATACAGAGTAAAGCTCTTTCCGTACTGTTCCCACTAAAGACACCCAGGACAGGGACAGGATAAGAAGCAGAATAAAGCTGTCTCCACACTGTCCTCGTCAAACACTGCCAGAACAGGGACAACACTGTTTGGGAACAGAGCGAATCTCTCTCTATAGTGTCACGGTAACCTGCCTTAACCCCTGAACCTCAGAGTCTCCCAGAGGCCAGTCTCAAGAAGGAAGAGAATTGAAATTCAGTGCTGACAATGACCGTTGTCCTGCCATCCCAGCACTGTTCTATTTAAAGTTGTGTCTCCTCTGTCGACTGTCTCCAACACTCTACACACATTCTGATCTCCTGATACTCTTGCTGAGTGGGGAGGAGAGCATCACGTGGGTGAGGGCACAGGAGAAGTGAGCATTGGACTGGCAGAAGTATCAGTTTGAATATTTGCATCATACACCTAACAAACCTGATGTATTTTTAAATTCCTTTTTGATTGTGAACATTCAAGTCCCCCACCCAGAGTACATTCTGTGCCCTCACCACCCTCAGAGCTTCCGCTAAGTGCTGTTCAACATGGAGGAGAGACTGACTTTCTGACAGAGCGGCATTCCCTCAGTACGAACCCTCTGACAGTGTGGCTCTGTCTCAGTAATGACTTTCTGACAGTGCAGCACTCCTTCAGTACTCACCCTCTGACAGTGCAGCACTCCCTCAGTACTGACCCATCATTAGTGCAACACTCTATCAGTACTGACCCTCCAATAGTGTGGCACTCCCTCAGTACTGTCCTTCTGACAGTGCTGCACTCCCTCAGTAGGGCACTCTCAGCCTGGATAATTTGCTTCAGTGATAGAATCACGTAATGATGGAATCTGTACAATGTTGAAGCAGGCCATTCACCCCAAGCGTTCACACCAATCCTCCGAAGAACATCCCACCCAGATCCAAACCACTGCACTATCCCTGTAACCCTGCATTTCCCAATGGCTCATCCACCCAGGCTGCTATATTGTAAGTGTGAGGGGAGAGTGATCCCCACTGAGACCAGGCTGACACGTCCTGGTCCAATAGCCTGCCTTGCTTCCCAATCCCAGCCCACACTTGGAGGAATGAGCTATTTGAGATGTTTCCCAGCCAGGGATAGTGCCTTCAGGAGAGAGATGGAGAGCAGATGATAGGGGCAAGGGGCAGTGTGGTCTGTTGTCTTGAGGTAGAGTGTAGGACACATTGAAGCAGGCAATGGCAGGTGCTGAGCCCTTTCCCCGGAAGGAGTTTGTAAGTTGATGGGTGAAAGTGGGAGGGGCACTACAGTAACACCTTTGTTGCTGCTGTAACTCTTGCTGCCTGCTCTGTCACGTCCGAGAGACACACAGATACATCAGACACACAGGAGGCAGCTTTCTGTGGATGTTCTCCTGGGGCAGGTCTCATCAATCATGGAGCTATGGTCAGTAACAGTGTAAGCTGTACAGCCAAGAGATGGGCACTGTGGAGTGTGGAGTGTTTTATTCCCCCCCGCCGACTCTACTTTGATTCACTCCCTGCCCTCCCCTTCACTGTTTGATCACGTAGCATTGGCCTTTGATGTGAAGGACACTGCTTGTCACTGGCCACTCGGGTATTTCCTTTCTTCCTGGAGGTGGAAAATGAATAAAGACTTCTGCACTTGTCATTTTTCACTGTGTCTCACACTTGCACACATACAGTGTGGGTGCTGGGGAAAAATTATGCACCACCATTGTTAGGCAGCTGTGTGGGGTTATAGAAAAGAAAAAAAAATAAAACTGTGCTGCCCTGAAAGCCTGAGTCTGCATCTCAGCTCGGAAGGATATCAACTAATTCATCAAAATTGGTCCTGCCCCTTCACAGCCTAGTCAGGCTGCCTGTGCCTTTCCATCACTCCCAGGTTTTCCCTTGTGCCACAGCTCATTCTCCTGAGAGTTGGCTATACTCAGGCCCAGCACATGATCTTGTCCCACTGTCAGATCCTCTTCGAGAAACTCATGGCTCACCATTGCCATCTCCTGGGCAATTGGAGAAGGGTAATAAATAGCAGACAGGTCAATACATTCCCCATCCCAAGAGAAATAATAAAAAAAACGATGTAGAATTCAAATGATCAAACTGGTGGAAGATGGAGTGGATCCGTGATTAAATTTCACGTGATACTTGCTGTATCAAGTTCAAGGTGAACTTAAGGTGATCTCTGCTGTATTCAGATCAATTCTCATGGTTAACTTTCTCTCCAAACCGATTCTAATTTGAGTGTTGCTGAAAAACAAAACATTTTGTTGAAGCTTTTTGTCTTGCATGCATCAGGACAATTTGCAAGAATTGCCACAGCAAAGGGAAACAATATTTAAACTGGTGTGTTCATAGTGACAACACCTCAGTCTGTCAGCACTTTCCTCTCATGCAATATAAATGTTGTTTTTATCTCTTTCGATTGGAGTTTTGCAATTGCCCTGATGAGGGAAAAACAAAAAGCTTCCACAATATTCTCAAATAATTATTTGATCGTAATTTACTCTTTGTCTGTAATTGTCTGTCCCATTTTGAATGGAGGTCTCAGTTTATCAGCACTCACTAAATTCCAATCTCTGCATCAAAATATTTTTCCTGATCTCCTTCCTGTACCTGGTGTTTGACCACAGAATGTGTCATTTTGCCTTTCTGTTTGCCATCATTGACAGAAAATCTACATTTACTGTGTTGATTTCATTAAGGAATTTTGAATATCAGAATTCCCTCCCTCCCTCCTCGAGATCCTGTTCTGGTGTTTCCTTGTAACCTAGATCCCCTATCCCTGGACCATTCTGCATTGCACCTCATAGAAGCCCCTAACTGTCCACCATATTCCAGATGTGACCTAACCATTCTTCAGTACAGCTGTCCTGGCCACTCTCCCCTCCATCTCCTCACTCTCAATATTCATTCCAAAGTCCCAGTGGAATTTCCCATGTCTTATTCTGAAAATTTTCCCAATTTTAAGCATTTATGTCACTGGCCATCCTTTCTTACCCGCTGCAGTACATTGTTTACAATATGAGCTGCACTTCATCATTTATTGTTCTGAGTCATTACAAGCAGGAAAGCTTCTTACCAACTCTCAGTAGAGAAACTCAGTTAATCCCATTGCCCTGCTCTATCCCAATCGCTTTAATTGTATTTCTGGTGTATTCAACTACATTACAGTCTTATGCCCACTAATGGCTTTCTGTCGTCTCTTGAGTTCTTCCTGATAATTTTTTTTTGCAGTTTAGTGACATTGTCTTTGTACCCGTTTGTTAGACCTTTGCAATTCATATTGTGCCTGATCCCAGTGCCAGTCGTTGGGGCACTCCACCTTGTAATCTGAAAAAGCAGGCTCCAGTCTTTCAAAGAGATTAATTCAAGCCTCCCCCAGGTTAATCATTTGAATTGTCCCTCATTCATTTTGATTTCTCCTGGGATGGGGAAAGCGTTGATGTGTCTGCTATTGGTTGCCCTTCCCTAATTGTCCTGGAGAGGGCGGTGGTGAGCAATTTAATATCTGGGAAGGACGGCGCTGGGATGTGTCCAAACAAAAACCATGAAACTCAATGTCATTTTATGTATGTTCTTTAGGCAAGGGAATCCAGTCATCACCCAGACTGTGATTCCAGTCCCACAGTGACATGATTCATTCTTAACGGCCCCATGATCTGGCTCAGCAAAGAACTCAGTCTGAACTGCTGGAGATGGGCAATAAATATGAGGCTTGTCAATGACATTAACACCCTGAGAAGGAATAATGCTGCTCTTTGCTGTCTGCCTTTTAGCCTCTGAGCCACCACACTCTCGCTGGTAAGGGTCTCTAATCCTCTCACATTAATATATTAAATGATGGCAATATGTGAAGAGCTTTTATTTTGAATTGTCAGTTCTCTTTTCCCATGCCTCTCTCCTCTTCAGGGGGGAGGGAGGGAAAACAGCTTTTGAACTAGGATACTTATCACAGCCCAATGAAAATGTCTCCTGTGATATGATTATCTTCACAGTGTGCTGTTTTGTTCATTCTGTGATACACGTAGACAATGTCAGTATTGAGTGGGACAAAGTATATTTCCTCCTCTAACCCCTTTCCAACACACCCTCTCCATCTTGCTTTACTCCTTATTGACTCTTCTACAATTGTCCCTGTTCCCTCACTCCCTCCCGGTCCCAGAGGGATTGATGGTCGGAGTTCATGACCCTGCACTGTGTGAAGGTTGGTGTAAAGTGAGGCCAGTGTGTTGGAGATTGGGCTCCTGCCTCAGGCCCAGGTGTAAGGACCTGTTAAACAATCTGCACATTGTCCTTTGTCTGTTTGTGAATGAACTGGATCGAGTTGCAGTAACGAGCTGGTAACAAGGTGTCTTGTCTAAAATGTTCCCAGCATTGGGCACAGAACTGGCTGAGTCAGAGGAAACTGAGATTAGTGGTGTAAGAAGTGTTTTCAGGATGGAGGGCTAGTGGTGTTTTACAGGGTTCAGTGGTGGGAACTCTGCTGTTCATGGTCTACATAAATGATTTGGAGGAAAATGTAGCTGGTCTAATTAAAAGGTTTACAGCTGATACAAAGATTGGTAGAGTCACAGATAATGAGAAGGATTGTCAGAGGATACAGCAGGATATAGATCAGTTGGATGCACGGACAGAAAAATGGCAGATGTAGTTTAATCCAGACAAATGTGAGGTGATGCATTTTGAAAGGTGATGTCCAGGTGGGAATTATACAGTGAATGGCAGAATACTTTGGGGTATTGATATGCAGAGAGATCTGGGTGTGTATGTTCACAGATCACTGAAGGTGGCAGCACAGGGAGGTAAGGTTGTGAAAAAGGCTTATGGCCTGCTTGCCTTCATTGGAAGGGGCATTGAGTGTAAGGATAGACAAGTCATGCTGCAGCTTTATAGAACTTTAGTTTGGCCACACTTGGAATAGTGCACACAGTTCTGGTCACCACACTATCAGAAGGATGTGGATGCTTTGAAGATGGTGCAGAAAATGGTCACCAGGATATTGTCTGGTATGGGGGATTTTAGTTCTGAAGAAAGGTTGGAGAGACTGGGTTTGTTTTCACCAGAATGAGGGAAAATAAGGTGTGACCTGATAGAAGTTTATGAAGTTTTGAATGGCATAGGTAGAGTGGAAAATATGAGGCTTTTTCCCAGGATGGAGGGGTCACTTACTCGGGGACAGAGGTTCAAGGTGCGGGGGGAGGGGGGAATTTAAAAGAGATGTGCGAGGCAAGTATTTCACACAAAGGGAGTTGAGTTCCTGGAACACCCTGCCAGAGGAGGGGGTGGAAGCAGACACAATAGAACTATTCAAGAAATACTTGCACGAATGCATGAATAGGACGGGAATAGGGGGATATGAATCCTGTATGTGAAGACAGTTTCAATATGGAAGGGCATAATGTATCAGCACAGGTTTGGAGGGCCGAAGGGCCTGTTCCTGTGCTGCATTGTTCCTTGTTCTTTGGTCCATGCTGTTGAATTGGATTCTCGGGAGCCAGCTCCATATGAAAAGCCTGTTCTCATTCTTTTGTTGGAGTTCATGGGGAGCTGCTGCTTCCTTGCTACGTCACTTGCTGGTCGTGTCGTTTCGTGGCTAGTTGGTGTTCATGGATGCGGATCGTTAGCTGTCTTCCTGTTTGTCCTATGTAGTAGGATCAGCTATCCTTAGTAGCCACACACGCAGATGACAAGCAACATGAATTCGACGGGGACAACATTCCTATTATAGGACAAGCCAAACAGAGAACAGCCAGGGAATTCCTAGAGGCATGGCATTCATCCGCAGATTCAATCAATAAGCACATCGACCTGGACCCAATATACCGACAACTGCAGTGGACAGCTGGAACTGACAACCGGAAGCGGCAGGTACAAACCACTACAAATGCTGGAGGAAAGATCACAGAAGCGCTTCACAGGAGGCTCCCAAGCACTGAGGATGTCACCTAGACAGGGGACGAAACATCTGCAACACAAATTCCCAGCTCGGTGAACAGAACCACAACAGCCTCTTGATATTTTAAATACACTGTCTGCAAGAAAATGCTTGGCAGAGGTTTTAACATTGTTTAATAAGACAAAGATGTAAATACACCAGTTTGTTTACGGCAATGAGCGTTTAACATCATGGTCCTTGTTTTAATGGACCCTCCCTCATGGCAATACATTTTACAATGTTTCTCTCCCCTTACATGTTGTTAAGAGGTTTGCAAACGTGTTTTGATGAGGACAGTGCATCTTCAACACCATTTGGCGGGGTGGGTGTCTGTTTGAATTCTCACTTGTAATAACACAGTTTTGAATGTGTCAGGGTTACTTTCAGCACTCTATGGGAGTGTCGCTGTCACTAACCCCACCCCACCCTTCCCTCTTGGGGTAATACTATTTTTCGCATCATTTTGGACACCTTTGGGGGGGGAGCGACTTACCAGGGCCATTCAGTGGGGTGCAGGTCTCTGGCACAGAGTCTGACCCTGTTGCACAGAAGGGAAGGAGAGAAAGGAGGACAGCGTTAGTCATTGGGAACTCAATAGTTCGAGGGCCAGATAGAAGGTTTGTTGGGAATGAATGAGATTCACGTTTGGTGTGTTGGACCCAGGTGCCAGGCTGAAAATGTGTGGCTGGAAAAGCACAGCAGGTCAGACAGTATCCAAGGAGCAGGAGAATTGATGTTTCGGGCATGAGCCCTTCTTCAGGAATGAAGAAAGTGTGCCCAGCAGGCTAAGATAAAAGGTAGGGAGGAGGGACTTGGGGGAGGGGTGTTGGAAATGCGATAGGTGGAAGGAGGTTGAGGTGAGGGTGATAGGCCGCAGTAGGGGTGGGGGCGGAGAGGTCAGGAAGAAGATTTCAGGTTAGGAAGGTAGTGCTGAGTTTGAGGGTTGAGACTAAGACAAGATGGGGGAAGGGGAAATGAGGAAACTGGAGAAATCTGAGTTCATTCCTTGTGGTTGGAGGGTTCCTAGGCAGAAGATGAGGTGCTCTTCCTCCAGCCATCGTGTTGCTATGGTCTGGAGATGGAGGAGTCCAAGGACCTAATGTTCTTGGTGGAGTGGGAGGGGGAGTTGAAGTGTTGAGCCACGAGGTGGTTGGTCCGGGTGTCCCAGAGGTGTTCTCTGAAACGTTTCGCAAGTAGGTGGCCTGTCTCCCCAATATAGAGGAGGCCACATCGGGTGCAGCGGATACAGTAAATGATGTGTGTGGAGGTGCAGGTGAATTTGTGGCGGATATGGAAGGATCCTTTGGGCCCTTGGAGGGAAGTAAGGGGGGAGGTGTGGGCGCAAGTTTTGCATTTCTTGCGGTTGCAGGGGAAGGTGCCAGGAGTGGAGGTTGGATTGATGGGGGTGTGGACCTGACGAGGGAGTCATGGAGGGAGTGGTCTTTTCGGAACGCTGATGGGGGAGGGGAGGGAAATATATCCCTGGTAGTGGGGTCCATTTGGATGTGGCAGAAGTGACGATGGATGATACGATGTATATGGACGTTGGTGGGGTGGTAGGTGAAGACCAGTGGGGTTCTGTCCTGGTAGCGGTTGGAGCAGTCTTTGAAGAAGGAGGCCATCTGGATTGTATGGTATTCCTTCTTCAAAGACCGCAATTTCCTCCCAGACGTGATAGACGATGTTCTCCACTGCATTTCCTCCACTTCCTGCTCCTCTGCCCTTGAGCCCCGCCTCTCCAATCACACAGGACAGAACCCCACTGTATCTTTCCCCACAAATGCTGACTAAACTTGATGGGTACTTTCAGACAATCCTGTTTAGATCAGACACTTTGTGGGAGTGTTATCGGACAAAATAAAATCACCATGGGCCATATAAGGCATTACGAAACAAGATGACCCAAAGCTTTATTGAAGGATAGGTTTTAAGGAGCAGCATGAAGGATGAAAAAGAGACAGAAAGGCAGTTTCAGAGCTTAGGGCCTCGACAGCTGAGGGGACTGTCTTCAATGGTGAAATAAATAGGTAGCACAGCCACAATAAGAGACAGGCTGCATGAGTTGTCCATCTCCCAGCAGCTGAGTCAGTTCACCCGGCAGTTAATCTCTCCTCTCCTGCCTTACCCTACCTCAGGTCATGTGGCATGTAAAAACCCGTAATCTGTTTTCCCCTCGCATGTTTGTGGTGTCTGGGTACCATTTACTGCCTGTCCCTAATAGCCCTGGAGAATGGGGTATATGGAGTGTACATTGCATGGGTACACACACTGCTGTTGGAGATGGAGTTACAAGATCTGTATCTCACCACAGTAGAAGAACACTGATATATTTCCACGTCTGCTGCCCTTGGGCTTCTGGATGGTGAGGCCATGGGTTTGGAGTATGGGTGATTTATTGCAGCGCGGTAAACCTTGTGATTGAAGGAAGATCATTGATGTAGCAGTGAAGATCATAGAGACCCTTCAGTCCAACTTGTCCATGCTGGCAGGATATCCTAACCTAATCTAGTCCCATTTGCCAGCACTTGGCCCATATCCCTCTTAACCCTTCCTATGCTTTTATCCATCCAGATGCCTTTTAAATGCTGTAATTGTACCAGCTTCCACCACTTCCTGTGGCAGCTTATTTCATACATGCACCACCTTCTGCGTGAAAAAGTCGCCTCTTAAGTTCATTTTATATCGTTCCCCTCTACCCTAAAACTGTGCCCTCTAGTTTTGGACTTCCTGATCCCAGGGAAAAGACTTTGTCTATTCACCCTATCCATGCCCCTCATAATTTTATAAACCTCTATAAGGTCAGCCCTCAGCCTCCGACGCTTCAGGGAAAACAGCCTCAGCCTAATGAACAAGGGCATATCATTTGCAATCCTCCAGTCCTCTGGTACTAAACCCCACTGAAAAGGGAAATGCTGTTTGAAGCTTTTAATTTTGTTCTGATCAGGACAGAATTGGAAGAATACCAAATCTCAAAGGATTATGTTGATTTTGTGGCAGACCTTAGTCCTTGCGTTCTGGTTTTCTTTGTTTTGCTTTTGCATGTGCCTTCACGTTTTTTGATGTTGGACTGAGTCCCCTGTGAGATAATGCACCTTCCCAGAGGAAAGATTCCTCTGTGGGTCAGCCTGGTCCTTTGTGAGTGGACTAGACCTAGGGCTTATGCTCGAAACGTCGAATTCTCTATTCCTGAGATGCTGCCTAACCTGCTGTGCTTTAACCAGCAACACATTTTCAGCTCTAATCTCCAGCATCTGCAGACCTCATTTTTTACTCTTTGGAAAGACTGAACACCTGTGTGTGCGCTGGGAGGTGAGCATTTGCTGCTTCCTGGATTGGACCCTGGGTTGGATGGGTCACTACTTCCTCGGGAAGAGCTCATTCATTCATCAGCGCTGCTGGAGGCGGGGTCAGTGACGTCACGCCACCCACCACGTGGTATTTGCTCACGTGATCACAGGGACCACCCCCTGCTGGTCTTATGCCTCAACATGGCGCAAATGAATCGATTGGTCCTTATTCGGTAAAAAAAAGTTGAACAGACTGAAGTAAAACCGATTATTCAAGCTGTACTTATATTTAAAATAGTAGTTTATAATAATTGGAGTGCGACCGATTCCGTTGCCTTGCACGAATTCCTCCTTTTCCCTCAGTGGGGGAGGGTATTCTCTGTGTCCGTGTATTGTTTGGGAGGTGGACCCGCCGATGCCGGCTCCGGGGTTGACCGGGACAGCGGGGGAATGACGTTTTAGAGAAAGCCGTGAGGTTACCCGCTGCGGTGTCATTGCGCAGGCGCGGTACAATAGGACGCGATGTCATTGCGCAGGCGTGGGATTACAGGCCTGAGATCGTGCGCAGGCGCGCTTCTGTCGGCCAATGTGTCGTTGCGCAGGCGCAGCATGACCGGCCACGGTGCACGAGTCTTTGGATCGCGGGGAATTCAAAATGGAACGGCCCAGTGTCAGAGAGAACAGCCCAGTGAGGCTTGGAGCTCCTCTCAGAGTCAAATCTAACACCAAGACTGTCCAGACTGGCTTCAACTACTGTTGTAATGGAGACTGGATTCAAAGCAATTACTTTAATCTACAGTTGGAGGAAATCCCTGCTCATCTGTGATTACGGAAAACAAAAATGTAGTGGATGTGTGTGTCCTGCTGGTGCAGCATTATTGTTCACACCGAGTTACCTTTGAGTAGGTGGCAGTGGGCTGTCTTGAACCACTGCAGTGTGTGAGCTGTAGGTAGATCCGCAGTGCCCTTGGGTGGAGTTCCTGGATATTGAACCAGTGATAGTGAAGGAGTGTCAGTATATTTCTAAGTTAGGATGGTGAGTGGCTTGAAGGGGAATTTGCAGGTAGTAGTTTTCCCATATATCTGACTTTGTTCCTTTAGATGGAAGGTTTTAGTTTTGAGTAAAAAGTGAGGTCTGCAGATGCTGGAGATCACAGCTGAAAATGTGTTGCTGGTCAAAGCACAGCAGGCCAGGCAGCATCTCAGGAATAGAGAATTCGACGTTTCGAGCATAAGCCCTTTTATTTTTGAAGCAGCTGTTCAATAACTGTCATAGTTGAGGAGGGAATAAAGGTTAAATTCATTGGCTACAAACACATCCATAGAATTGGGACTAAATGAGAACAGCCCCTGAGCTGCCGGCTGGATACCAGAGGAGAGGTGTTTTAGGAGGATTGTGTGGTAGATGGAGATGTGTGTAGATTGAGATGGAGAAAAATACAATTTACTTTGGTCATCGTGTTGGATATGACTTGGATAAGAGTCATTTAAAAATTGTGGCAAATTACGAACTTGATTGTAAGGATTTACATATCGAATTTGGGAAAGATGAGCACAGATTTGAGGCAACAACATATGTTATATGAAAATTAGCAGGCACTGATGTTAAAGTACAGATTTGAGATGGCCCAGGGAATCCCTTGTGACCTCAGACCTGTAAGCCTCTCTTGGTTTGTCCTGGCGATCGTACTGAGTCTGGCATAGCCTGGAATAAAACCATCTTACAGACAGTTTAGTTTAATTTTAGTCTTCCCCTTTATTTACCAATAACATCACTGTTACAACATAACACTGGTACTTATTAGCTAAACTAGTTAAGGTTCTAAACCTGAGGAGAGTAGTGACCAGCTCTCTCCTGTCACAAACAGGGTTCCTTGATACAAAATTTTACAAAAACACTGCATTTGATTAGATTTAAACACTTCATTAGACAGACAACATTGGAAAGGCAGTTATTCATAAGGAAGAGAAGTTAATTGACAGGTCTGTGTGCGCCTAATTGATCACTCCTACAGCCCGGAGCCATCCATCAGGTGGGAAAAACAGATTCAGCCGAGTCAGGCACCTGTTGGTGAGACAAGTCCTTTCTATAAGGAGGCACCAGTCAAAACTAAGTGGGAGAAGTCATAAGGTAACCTCGCATGTCAGGTCTCATGTTTCACAAAATGGCTTCTTAGCTAGGGAAGGCAAACTTTGACTGTTAAAAACTGGCTTCCTCATAGATTGTGTCAGAATCTCTTCAATGTTGGGTTAGAATAATTTTTAAACTAGGAGCAGACTCTTGCTTTTTATCTTAAGAAAACAATCATTCTGAACCTGAGGCTGAATTGTTTCTGTAAGGTTGTATTTCAAATGATTCATTTGTCTCGAATTAGACATATTTTTCTTTTCAGGGTTCTGATTCAAATTCAAAGAGGATATCAATCTGGCTTGTTAGAATTGACAGTGGGGCAGTCATGGTCTGTAAGAACAGTAAGTAACTTAAAGCTTTGTCAGCATTACCTTTTACAGAATTTGCATTTTGTACGATGGTTTCTCAAAATAATCATAAAGTCCCAAAATACAATTAAGTTCAAAACAAGGGTTATAGAGATAACACCGGAATAGGATACTGATTGTGGATAATCAGCCATGGCCATAATAAATGGTGGTGCCAGCTCGAATGGCCGAATGGCCTACTCCTGCACCTGTTTTCCATATTGAATCCACAACAGGTAAGCGTGCATTCAAACCAAACCACAGTTAATTTTCTATTTGCTTTGGCAATCTCAGCGTTATAATGTTGTTGTTCTCTCATTCTCTCTCTCTAGTGTCTTTTTGAACACCCAGGTTAGGGACTGTAACCGAATAATGTTTTTCCCTTTCTGTCTACCGAGCCTGCAAGGGTAATAAGAATCCAGTATAATTGCTATGACCTGACCATTAATTACAAGGCTTTTGACATGCTTGCAGGATGATACCAAGTCAGAGATCAGAATTAAACACTGTCATTAATTTCACAAGTGAACACACGTGAATGTTATCACTCTGTGTCCTGTTTACACAGATTCATTCCTGTTAAGGCACATGTTCTTAATTACTTTGGAGCATCCTGTTACCACTTGGTGAGAACAGGTGTTTTTATCTTCTGCACATCCTGGGTTCCCCCTTTTGTGGCCTGGTGCCTCCCTGGCTTTCCTGTTTATTTTCTACGGTGCAACAAATATGTTTTATAATTCAACATTAACATTTAGTCAATGTTTTAAGGCTATAAATTTTCTCATTCCCTCCTTTTGTCATTTCATGACAACTACATAGCTCATTATACAAATATAATGAGTCCATTTAGTCTTTGTATTCTCAATAATTTGTGCTTCCTCTTGCGAGTCATTGTCCGGAGGATCAGAGCGGAAAGATACTGGATTTCATTGGAGTCGTTCAGACGTGGAGCTACAGGGGTAGGCAAGGGTCGATTAACAAGATTGCTTTTCGCCTTAGCCAAAGAGGAATGTATGGTCCATTCCATGCACAAGTGGACAACACTGTATATTCCTCGGATGAGACTGAGGACTATCAGTACGTTCCACGTGATCCATCCACACAGCGACCAAAGCCAGCAAGGAACACTCCATCCATATGGATCGGACAATGGTTGGGCAGGTATCTTCCCTGCACCTTGACCCGTTTTGTTGATAACATCTATGTTGTCCAAAATGTCTTTAGCGAAATCATTGATGTAGATGCAACATTGCGGGCCAATAACAGAACAAGCACCTCCTCCTTTAGCAAGGAGGAAATGTAGCACTAGCCAATTCTGAAGTGTTACCATCCAGGTCTCCTGTACCTCTTTGTTTACCAGCTTCAAAGCGTGGGCAGTTGAGTTGGCAAGTTTTCCGATGTCGTACGCAAGGTCAGTTGTCTGATCTCGGGCCTTCTCAACATCCCAGCCAGGAGTAAGGCCTCCCAGCAATTTGCATCACCAGGTTTATTGATGGAAAGTTGTGTAAGTCCTGTTTGTATTTCCTTATTTCCTCTACATTTTGTTCCATACTGCTTCACATGTTGGTAGGCGTTCATTCATCACCTACCTCAGGTACTTCATGGTGGAGGGTAACAAATGGTAAATTTTGTACTAGGGCACAACATTGGTACCAGTCATTGGGTAGATATGGGTAGCCTTTGTTTTCACATCGCCAATGAAGGCTAAAAGGAGTTCCAAAGGCGCACTTCTGTGAGTGAATGACGAGTCCACTCAGGGCGAGAGCTGACTCTTGTAAACAGCGGGTGCTATCAAACGTTTGGATGTCCAAGTGTATTAATGAATGAAGAGCAGGAGTATCACCAGTGTCTTTGATAACATTCTTACACAGTGCTGGCTTCACATTCCCCATGTCGTGAGTGGCAGAAGTTCTTTCAACGCACCATTCTAGTGCACTTCACACAGCGACGTGCTTCTTCTACCGAATGGGTTTTGCCAGCATAAGTGAGGGGTTGCATAAGTGTGAGAGTCCTATTTGTACACTGGACATCAGAATGATGGAAGAGTGAGCAAATAACACACGGATCAAGGGTTTAGCTTGAATCAAGAAACCATTGGTAACAGATGGGAGATTGGGAGTACATAGTATTTTTGATCTTTCTTCAGCTTTCCAGCATGTCTTCTGAATTACAGTAGCTATTGAATACAGGAACTGTATACAGAGGAACCTCGATTATCCAAGTGAGATGGGCCGGCACTATTTCATTCAGATAATTGATTGATTATTTGGTTAATTGATTTCCTCTGGGTCTGTGAAGTCTGATCCCCGATCAGGAGACTCAGCAAAAGCACATTGCTTGCGAGAACCTGTCTGCCCCCAATCCCGCCACCCTCAACCCTGCCCACACCCCCACCCCAAACCCAAACCCATCGTCTGTCCAATCCCAGCCCGCCCCGCTCACCCGGTCCCACCCCCATCCATCCCCCCCTACCATCCGAACCCCCGACTGCGTGCTCACCCCCCCCCCCCCCCCCCCCACCCCCCACTGTGGGGCAGCCGGACTGTACACCAATAGTAAGACTGCTGCTGCCTTTGTGGGATAAGTCTCCAAATAGCGCGCGCAACATTTTGACAGGTTCTGCCTCTGCCCTGTACAGGGCAACGTTGGAGTGATAATCTGGGGATTGGGGGGGTGGGGTTTGGCATTCACCCAATGTGTAGAAGTCCAGGGAGATTGTTGGGGGAGGGAGAAAAAAGGCAGGAGGTCAGCCATTTGGAGATGGTGCCTGGACTGTTCAGGACTGTCCTCGGCAGCATTTCAGTGAGCTGAGTTTGCTTTTGCTCATTTGTACCTGTAAACAGAAGACGTGATCAGGATTGAAATTGCTCTTTGATGTAATGTTTCTATCGGGACCTTAAGATCACCTTCGGATAATCCGATATTTGGATTAACGAGGAACCTATGTAAAGGTATTTCTGTCACTGGTGGTAGGTCAGATAGGAGAAGATGCCATTGAGAAGGCATAGGTTGTCTGTCTCATGGTGAAAGGTGCCTGAGGGTCTGGTGATTTTGGTATTATGTGCTCAATACTGCAATCCGTACGGTTCGTTTTGAGGGGAACAGACAAACATTTCAAAGTAACAGTTTTCGGTTGATGGAGTGGCTGAGGTTATGGAATTGTGCCATCTCATGATGGCTGGCTTGGAAGTGTTGCGAGGATAATGACAAGGTCGAGAGTGATATTTGGATACAAAATGTGAGCAGTTTAACTGAGTTTCAGCTGGGCAGCTGCATTCATAACTTCCAATGTATTAGTACAGGTTTCATATATACAGTACCTTGGAGTTTTAGCCAGTCTAAGATAACATAGGTCGGTTACATCTGGACATATGTACTTGGGTTGGGTTTTCATCGGATACCTGTATCAGTGCTAACACAGGACTGTGAGGGGGATACAAGCTTGCAATGTCCTTTGTTGACCCATGTTGAACATCCTTCTACCTTGACTGCACTTTCAGTTGTCAGAAAAGCTTGATAAGGCCCAGTTTTTGATGATTAAAGTCTTTCAATCATACGTAGTCACCAGGGTTGATATTTTTAAACATTGGAGCTCGCTCTTCATCCTTCCCTGGTACTTGATAGGCTACTTTGACCAGTTGATGATATGACTGCAATGCTTTGGTCAACTTAATCAGGTACATGTGCATTTCTTCTGCCATGATATGCCCATCAACAGGGTGTTGGGGACTTAATGGTGCGGACCAGGGAGTCCTCAGGAGCTTTCCATATATCAGTTCAGCCGCTGAGAATCCCGTCTTTTTCTATGTCATGGTTTCCTCATATTAAACAGAGCTTTTGGGAATACTTGAAGCCAATTATGACCAGTTTCTTTCACCAACATGCTGAGCTGACCTTTTTAACTTACAATTGGCTCTTCCTGCAATTCCCGCTGCTTGGAGATGGTTGGCACAATGGAATTTCTGACTTGTATTCAAACTCTTACATTGTGGGTTGGTTAGCTCCGCACAGAAGTGGGAGCCATTATCAGAAAAGACCGTTAATGGTATTCCAAATCTGGGTATGATTTCCCTTAACAGAATTTTACAAGTAGTTGTTGCTGTGCAGTCAGTGCAGGGATAAACTCCAATCCATTTATTAAATACATTGATTATCACTCAGCAATACTTATAACAATGGCATCTTGGTGACTGTCTAAAATTTCACTGGATCGTGTCAAAAGGTGCACTTGGCAAGGGAATTTCACCTGGGGGACACTTCACTCCTTTCCTGAGATTAATGTTTTGACAAATTTGGCAATTTGAAGCTGTTTGTTTTGATTTTTCTTGCAGGTGGGGATTCCACCAAGTTTGGAGAATTCTGTCCACCATTCCCTCAACTCCATGTGCATGTGTTTGAACATGATCAACTAGAATAGGCAGAAGTGAATCGGGCAGACATGTCTATTCTACCAGCGTAACCCAAAGCTTATTGCAGCTATTTACATAACAACCATGGTTCATCCATTTTTGTTTTCATTAATCAGTGGTGTCCCCCTGTTGGATCCAAATTTCTTCTAGGTCAGGCAGGGTCGGGGTGTGAGAAGAGGAAATCGGAGAGTCTCCCTTTGGTTTCTGATTCGTCATTTGAGTAACCAGGTCTTTTTGCTCAAAAGCTGTTTTCTCAGCAGCTGTGTCAGCGGCATTGGTGCTTTTAGTGACATCAGCAGCATCAGAGGAGTGAGCCGAACATTTGACAATTGCCGATTGAAAGGGAAGTTGATTAGCACGGAGGAGATTAGCAACATAGGCAGCATTGAGGCTCGGGGTTCCTGATGAGATAAGGAAGCTGTGCTGCTGCCAAAGTTCCTCATGGGCACATCCAAAGGGAATCAGTATCGATATGAGCTGACTTTCCTTCACAAGTATGCAGGAAGGGGTGAGAGCAAGGAGTTCAGCTTGCTGGGTGGGGCAGGGTGGATCGACGGAATAATCTTCTGTTGGATGGGACAAAGTGACAATCGTGTATCCTGCCATGTGTTTGCCTTCTGGAGATATCGAAGAAGAACCATCGAATGGAGCGTGGTTAATGTTACAGCAGTATTTAAAGGGGAGAAGTGGATTCTAAAGTAATGAAATCACATAGCAACTTAGATGAGCCACAGTTCGGTGTTGAGTATGTTTAGAAGTAAGTAAGGATACCACGGAATGCGAGATACAGACTTCTACATTTTGATGTAAAGTTATATTAGAGGCAGCCAATGCCATAGGATGAATGGTGGGGAGAATCTGGGTGCAAGAAGGCATACCCTGCGCAACAGGGTCAAGCTTAGTGGAGTGATAGGCAGCAGGGCACCAAGAGGAGCCATGTTGCTGGGTAAGACCCGCTATAGCACAGGTGTCAAGGATGGAAAAGGGTTTTGTGCAATAAAAGGGCAAACCTGCTGAGGTCCCTGGGGAGGGTGACCAGGAGGTTGCCAGCTGCTTCCACTCCGGCGATCAACCGGGGGCTGCTTTGGGAAAGGGCAGTTCTTGGACCGATGTCCAGGTTGATTACGGTTGACACAAATGTGTGATTATTGGGGGACACGAGGGGCTGGGGGAGGTAGTGAAGACTAGTGAGAGGATGTATAATGGGTAAGGGGCACCGTGGACTGTTGGGGAGGATACAGAGGAGGACCCCAAGATCCATTGGGATGTTGTGAATCCACGGTACCAGTAAAATGCCACAGACGGTAAATACTAATTAGGAGTCAGCGTTGGAATTGCCAGCCTGTACATTGATCTAATCCTGCTCATCGAAATTTTAAATTGTATTCTGGTTGTTTTAAAGTCGAACTGAAATACTTCTCTTGGAAAAACTAACAAGGTTTCGGTTCTTTCAGCAGGGCATCATTTCTTTTCACCATCTGGTTAAAGAGTACAAGCTGGTTTTAAAAGCAGCAGTTAGATTTGATCAAAATCAGTGGCCTTAAGTTCCCTTATCAGTGCAACTGTAGCACTCCTAACACACAGGGACAAATGATTCATTGGGGAAGGGCATGGCCCTTAGCACGTTCATCCTCAGAGTGGGGAGGGGAGTTCAGGCGATGTTTTGTTTTATGCAGTGTGTTCGCCTTGGCCGTACTGTGGGTGTGTTTTGAGGGGGAACCCGGAGGAAGTCGGCTGACAGGACGGGAGGCGTAAAATATTTCCTCCTCTGTATCAGTGTCCCATTCCTTATCCGCGGATGGATCAGGATTCTTTAGTAATGGGTCTTTGGGAGAGGTGGGGTATAAGGAACTGTCTTTGTCGTCAGTCTGGTCCTGCGCGGCTACAGCTGCAGTCTGTTGTTTATTCACCGGTTTCTCATTTCTTTGGGACCCCTGACATTTCAGCATAGGTTCTGAATCTTTACTTTGTTTTATTTTCTCCATCGCCAATTCCAAATCATGTGCTTCACATTTGCATTTTAGTTCTGTCCAATCTAGTTCAGATCCTTCCTCAGTTAATGGACTAATTTCCCTTGTAATACAGTTTTGTCTCCATGATGATTGCATGGCTTTTTCCCTATCTACCTTTTTCCACGCTGATATGGCTTCTTTCTGTTTACTTCCCTTTTTTCCCAAATCCCTTGTTCACTTTTAATGTGCACCCATATTAATCCTATTTATTTTAAATCTTCACAGAACTGCTGATCTACAGGGGCTCCAACCCCACCAAACACAGGGGCCTCTAACCCCACAAGATTCTGTTTTTAGTACGTATTTAAACAATCTCATTTTGGGTTCCGTCCGGGTACCATGAGAATGAAATGGGGGAAGCAGCACACAAAGAAGCAGGCCGAGAGCAATTGAGACCGACCCTTGGGTGAAGCTCCTCTTTTCCGGTTTCATTCAAACGCATCCCTTTTTGGAACCCTGCTCGCAGCGTCAAATTGATAAAGTACAGATTTGAGATTGCCCAGGGAATCCCTTGTGAACCCTTAGTGGGCGGCACGGTGGCAAGTGGGCGGCACGGTGGCACAGTGGTTAGCACTGCTGCCTCGCAGCGCCTGAGACCCGGGTTCAATTCCCGACTCAGGCGACTGACTGTGTGGAGTTTGCACGTTCTCCCCGTGTCTGCGTGGGTTTCCTCCGGGTGCTCCGGTTTCCTCCCACAGTCCAAAGATGTGCGGGTCAGGTGAATTGGCCATGCTAAATTGCCCATAGTGTTAGGTAAGGAGTAAATGTAGGGGTATGGGTGGGTTGCGCTTTGGCGGGTCGGTGTGGACTTGTTGGGCCGAAGGGCCTGTTTCCACACTGTAAGTCTAATCTAATCTAATCTAATCTAATCAACCTGTAAGCCCCTTGGTTCATCCCGGAGATCGTACTTTTGGAAGTCTGGAATAAAACATTAACCTCTTCCAGTTTAATTTTAGTCATCCCCTTAATTTACTAATAGCATCACTGTTCCAACATAACACTGACACCTATAAGCCAGGTTGACTGGATTCTAAAAACCCAGGAGAGTAGGATATCGCTCTTCCTTCAAGAGCCCTGGCAGGTTACTCTGTTGTACTACCACAGACAGGCTACCATTATACGAATGTTTACATACGCTGTACTGTCAAGAATAGGCTTTCTTTGGACAAAAAGTTAACAAAAGCACTGCTTGTTCTAAATGAGGCAGATAACAGTGAAGGACAATAATTTGGGAGAGAAGTTAATTGATACCAAGTTATTAATTTCACAAAGGGTCAGCTGTGAATGTTATCACTTGGTGTCCTCTTCATGCAGATTCTCTGATGCTCAGGAAAATGTTCTTAATTGCCTTACCCTCCAGCCTCTCTATTTTCTGGTGGACAGTAAATGTGTTCTATAATTCAACATTACATTTTAGTCTAAAAGTTTCAGGACAAGTTTTAAGGCTATAGACTTTCTCAAACAAAACTTGAGAGAGCTTGCCCAAGTCTGGTAAGGAGGACCGATTGGCAAACTTGAATAAAGACAAGAATGAAGAAAACATTAATGGACTGGTGTGTTCAGAGAGAAGGCATCCAAGGCAGCACTGGAGACAGACACCAAAATTAACGCTGATGTGTCTGTGTGTTCTTCCAGTACACAAAGGGAGGACTTTTCACTAAGTATCCACAAGAACTCCAACTCCTCTGTTGGGTTTACTGAACAGGGAAAAGCACCAACTCGAGACTCAATTTAAAGTACCATTCCTCGAGCCTCAATCTGAGGAATTTCATGAGGAGCACATGGACATTAAAGGAGAGGAACCCAAGGACAATCGTGAGGATAGTGAAGACTTTAACGGAGATGATCTGAAGAGCAGTGATTCAAAGGCCAATTCTTTGGTTGATATGATACTCTCTTCCTTTGTCAAGGATGCAATTGAACAATTGCAAGAAATCACAAAGTCTGTAGCTGAAAAGGTTTGGCTCACTAATCAATGATTCCAGTTCAAATTGGATATTGAATCCTGGCCCAGGTCACCTTCCAAGGATCTAGAGGAGGAACACAAGACTGATATCCCATTGGACACATTTGAAAGTGATGATGATAAGGAGGAAGTATTATCTTCAGATCTTTGTCCTCGACCTGTAAGTACCATGTTTTAACATACTTATAGGATTATCATTATTTCCCAGACAATATGTCAAAATACAACTCCACTTTTTTCAGCAACCTGTTGCAGGTCATCATTTTTAGAAATTATCCTGAGTGTTCCCCTTTCCCAAGGACCCTTTACCAAAAGACTATTGTGAGGAATATCTTGATAAATTGTGAAATAAATTTGTGGGTGATAAAATCAAGCAGTGGGGGATATTCTTAAAATTTCTGGTGTCTACTTTGCCAATCAATTCTCGAAGTATGTGTGAGTAGCCTGATTATTTCTCAAGGGATTTAGTGACCATTTCCACTGTGTAATTATAGAGTTCAGAACTGAAAGATTGCTATTGAAATTCAAACCCTTTTCCTCCTGCACTTTTCTGACCTTTGGTTCAAGGAAGGCAGTGTTTTTAAAGAGGATCTTTGAAACTAAGTTTTGAATCATGCTTTTCAATCTCTGGCTTTTTTAGTGCACACACTGTTTTTCTAGCGTAGTGTTCTGAAGCAAAGTCTAGAGATTGAATGACCATCTGATTAGAAGAACAGAAGTGTTTATGGTTTGCACATATTAACATTCATTTGGACTAGTAGCATTTTTCATGAAAGTGTTTGACAGGTTCTCATACTGTCCATTTCTTTCTGAGCATTCAGTGTAGGAAATCACAGAAAGAGGAGCTTGGGTCACTTTGATTTGACACAGCAACATCCTGACTAAACTGACACATGCTCTTCTGATTTGTCAATATTTGTGTTTACCTATAAAATGAATTCCATCATGTGTCTAAGTCATCAGACATACTCTGAGATATAAAAAGAAGGTTCTCGTTTGTTTGTCTGCTGTTTTTATGCTTTGATTTCAAAGTTTATTAAAACCATGTATTGTTCATTAATGTTTTGAAATGAATTTCATCACTTTTGTTCCTGACCTTCAGTTTATAGATTGACCAACAGTTTGTGTACTTTGCAACAAGGCGGCCTGATGTTTGGCTCACGTGGGCAGGAAGAATTGGCCAAACACCTGGCAGAGTTGGAATTGAGTCGTGAGATGCTCGATGACCTGGTAGATGACCAAGATTGATTTGATGAGGACTTTGGGCTGCGCTTTAGCAAAGTGCAGCAGCCAGTGCAGGAGGCCCAGTCTACGAAGGATATGCCTCTCAAAATCCAAAGGGAACCTCATTTTGCTGTACATCATGATGCTTTAGAGGTTGAGATGATGGTTCATGCAGCGGCTGAGGAAGTTGCAGGATCTTGGCCACGATCCAGGAGATCTACAAATACTCCCAGACTATCTTGAGAATAATAAATGGAAAGATGTAGAGAGTGTGAGCAAAAGAGTTTCTTGTGAGGTGAGATCCAGCTTTTGCATTTGAACACAAACTTATTTTTTCTCAGATAAACAAGAAAGCTATGGGTTAATAGTGCTCCACAGCAGCTCTGATTGGTGATATGTATAACAGAGCATGTTAAAAACATTCTGATGACTGCATTGAATTCAATTTACCATTTGCCCCTTCTCTAAAAGTCCAAACCACTTTCTCCTCCACTGTTTGTACTCTCCCATTATTAATTTAGCATCATCATCATCATCCTGTTATTCATTAAATCCTATCTGTCACAACTTTGCCCACTCTGAGAATCTATATTTTCTGTTTCTATTTACATAATATATGGTGTCTCTTCCAGTCACTCATTTTTTTTTAATTCTTCTGTATCATCTCTATTTTTCCATTGGTTGATAATATACTATGTAGTTATTAATCATCTTCTTAAAACTCTCCAGAATCTTATCTTCCACAGGTCACTCCATAATTTTCAGATGAAGAAAGCCTTAAAGGTTGCACTTTTCAGTCTGAATTTGTGCTGTGTTGAGGTTCCCAAAATTGACCAAAATATTCTAAGATCTTATGCAACTTAATGTGGCTTAAATTGTTTGTGTGCAGTTGGAAGAGCCAGGTTTCTTTTAATGGCCATATCTATCACTTTAAATGGCCTGTATGTTTGAATACTTTGTGGCATTTTTCTCTGATCTGATTAGGATCTTACAATTTCAGGTGTAATTCCTTTTCTTATCCACTCAATGTATTACTTCATCTCACTCTTAACTTCAGGAACTGAAGTTAAGATGAACTCATCTGTTAAACTGAGAATGATTTGACCTTCCTGAAATGCTGGGTCCGCTGTATGAATCCACGTCAGCCCCAATGTTTATGGTGAGACTTCCCACAGCGCTGATCTAGAGTTGTCTGCCTACAGTTTATTATAAAGGTGGAACATTTTTGGAATTTGACTGAGCAGAAGCCTCTTAGAAGATGCTGTTGGCAAAGTGCTGAACCATGTAATGCAATGAATCGTTAGGTGAATAATTAATCATTTCTCAGTCTCCGTCTGAGGCAAAGTAAAATGTCAAACCTTCTCGCAGTCTGGGAGTGTTGCATATTCCCTTTAAGTTGTTTTGAATATGCTTTTGGATCTCACTGATTTTGTTCACTTCAATTATCATTACGTTTTCAAGCATTCCGTAGATTTTTGTTCAATAGAACATGCTTTGAGTTTCATCCAATTTTACATCATTCAGAATGGGGGAAAGAGTCCAAAGGCTCAAGTGTCAAAGGCTTCACTGAGCAGTTTTGGGCAAGGGTAATGGATTGTGGGTTGTTTTGTCTGTGTATTTAGGGTGTGTGCAACAACTGCCATTTCTCCTGGGCTTCTATCCACAGATCTTCATTTCTAATGAGGCTATGAAGTTGTTTGGATTCTACCAAGAGCAATATCAGAAGACAGACTGTCAGAAGATGAAGACATTTGACAGGAGAAAACGTGATTGTATGGACCATATTTTGGTAAGTGCTTCAGTTTAGCAACTGTTCAGTTTTATATTGTACCACTGCATCATGATTATGAACACTGCGTCCTACATCTGAATTTTCTATTATTTCAAATGATAAAGGCTTTATCTTCAACTTTGTGGTTGAATTGAAAACTTGTCCTCACTGCAGTAATTCGCTGAAAATCAAGGCCTACTTTTTCTTAGTTGCCACAAAAGTTTTTTAAAAATTCAGAAGTACTTTGAATTCAGTGCAGTTGGCAAAGTAGTGTCATGTGTACTTCTTTAAATCCCAATGTTTGATTTCACTTTCTCTCGATGTTTCTTTGTCGTATGGTGAATTTGTGAAGAAGACCGAAGCTGAACTCAGTAAAGATCTTGATGTTGCCAGCTCAACCTCCACCAAACCGCAGATTAAAACTCTGTACTCCACTGCTTCTGAGAAGCTAAACTGCTGTCTCTGCAGAAGTACTTTCAGTAATGGATGTTAATTGTGTGACCTTATGAAGGGATGCCTCTTGTATTTCTCTTTTATACCCTAGTGGGACCCCTTTTGTCCATATTAGTTGGTGATTAAATGTTTCTTGAGTGAAGGAGAGCAGTACTTTTGCAGTGATTTTACAGCAGGGAAATGTGCCTTTTGGCCCAACAGACTCGTGCAGTTATTTAGTCTCCATGCGAGTCTACTCCCACTTTGTCTCCTCCCATCACTGCGTCCTTCTGTATGTTTCTCCCAGAGGTACTTATCCAATTTCCCCTTAAACACATTCATGCTATTCAACTGAAGCATTCCAGGTACTAGCAAGTTTCATGTTGTCACCTTTCTCCGGGAAGAATGTTTTGTTTTGAATGTCTGATTTGATCCATTAATGTTAACTTCCTGTTCGGGTCAGCTACGCAAGTGAAAACATTTCTCCCTCCATGTAGTTCAAGCACCTTCATTTTTAAAGTTCTCTATCAAATCTAATTTTCAAAATTCTCTGTCCAATCACTAGCTTATACAGTTGATGGTCGGTTCCTGGGTGTGTTGCTGCACAAAGAGACCTCAGGATGCAGGTGTATAGTTCCTTGAAAGTGGAGTTGCAGGGAGAGAGTGTGGTGAAGAAGGCATTTGGCATGCTTGCCTTCATCGGTCAGAACATTGCCTGTAGTGATTGAAGTGTTACGTTGCAGCTGTACAGGACATTGGTGAGGCCTCGTCTAGAATACTGCATACAGTTCTGATCGCCTTTCTATAGGAAGGATGTTAAACTTGAGAGGTTGCAGAAAAGATTTACAAGGATGTTGCCGGGGCTGAGTTACAGGGAGAGGCTGAATAGGCTGAAGCATTTTTCCCATCGAGCATTGGAGACTGAAGCGTGTTTGTAGAGGTTTATACAATGAAGAAAGGGCATGGATAGTGTAAATAGTCAAGATCTTTTTTTTCTCTCATCGTCTGCATAGGGAGTGATTTGTGATCCTCAAATCCCACCGTCGGTGCCATTGTTTCAGGGTCTTTTTGGACAGCCTCCGCCAGTGCTTCAAGTACAAAGATAAACAGTAGCAGTAACAGAGGACATCCCTGTCAGCTGCTCATCCCCACATGAAAATTGCTCGATTTAACCCCATTCTTTATATAACACTGCCAATCACCTGGTGAAGGCCCTTCCTAGACAAAAACAATCTAGAACAGCAAAGAGATTCGACCATTCTACCTGATCAAAAGCCTTTTCTGCCGCCAGGGAGACCACCAAACCCGGAATCATTCTTTGCTGACATAGTTGTACTGTGTTCAATACCTGCCTGATGTTGTTGGAGGAGCTGCAGCCCTTGATAAAACCGTCTGCTCCTCTTTTATAATAACAGGCAGCACCTTCTCCAGGCTCAGAGCTAACACCTTTTGATAGAATTTTAAAATCCATGTTCAACAACGAGATGGGTCGATACAATGTACAATCCTGAGGGTCTTTTCCTTTCTTTAAAATAAGTGATATTAGCTTCTGTAAGAGAGGGCAGAAGACAGTCCTGGCCATAGGAATGACTAAACAGCTCCAGCAGCGGTTCAGCTGACATGTGTATGATCTCCTTATAAAATCCACATGGGAATCCATCTGGACCAGATGCCTTACCACTTGGAGCTGCCTTACCACCTCTTGTACATTTAAAAGGGAGGTCTGATCTGCGTTTATACCAGGGAGGTCCACGTTTTCAAAAAAGGATTCCATTCTCACTTCTCCATCCCCACAGCCCTCTGACCGGTATAACTCTGCATTGAACTCCCGGAATCTGGCATTGAACTTCCTCAGTTCACAAGTGACCTTGCCAGTTCTCTCCCTGATAAACACAATGGACTGTGGAGTATTTTCCTTCATAGCCAGGTAAGCCAGGGATCTACCTGGCTTATCCCCATATTTAATCAGCCTTTGCATTGCAAAGGAAACCCCTCTCTTTGCCACTTGTGTGAGCATTGAGTCCAGAGCAGCCCGGAGAGCCGTGACCCATTGCAGTTTGATCCCGGATGGTCTGGGATAATATGCTGATTTGGCTGCCTTCAGCCAGGCCTCCAGTATCAGCTGCTGCTGTCCTCTCTGCCTCCTTCTCATTGTCAAGTGTAAAATTGGTGGTCTCCCAGAGAACTGATGGGTTACTGGCTGTAGCCTGATTGAAGACCCAAAAAACCCTGAACTCCCTTGTGATATACTGTACAAAGTTGTCATCCTTCAACAGAAATGGATTTGTGTCATGTGTCTCCTACACTACCTTTGATCTTAACATCTAAATAGACTGCTGCATGGTCTGAAATAGTTATGTTCCCAATCCTGCAGGCTAACACCAAGTCCAAACAAACCGACGGAACAAAGAACATTTCAATTCTTGTGTGGCACTTGTGCGGGTTGGAGTAAAAGGTAAAGTCCCTCCCATTTGGGTGGGGGCACCTCCACACATCCACTCGCCGCAACTCCTCACACAAGTCCACTAACTGTCTAGTCTGCAGAGGTGTACCTGACAGCCGCCTTGGCATCCTGTCCACCCCAGGATCCACGAGACAATTAAAGTCTCCTTCTATAAATATATGGCATACCCCAGGAGCCATTAATTTAAAGACTGCATCAACTAAAACTTTGAGAGGATGCACCAGGGGGCAGTAAATCGCTAGCCATGACCGCACACTACAGCCCGCAGTCCCCCGAGAGGAAGAAGCTCATTCAATGTGTGACAAGTGAGAAAAAAAAGGCTTCATCAAATCTAAATGATTTGTCCTTCAACTGATCTCATGACTTAAATGGGGAATGGTGTCTCTTCAGTTAGGTGATTCAAATCCACCAAATCAATTGTCACGTATGCACTCCTTCCATACCAAAAGGATATGTGGATAAAATAGTAGCATGTCTTGCACTGATTTATTTCAAGATTCCTTTATTCAGTCATATGCTGAAGCTAATCAGTCCAACTTTCTTGTGTTCCCCTTGGATCTGTGGTTGTGCATAAGGAAATTTCCACATGTCCCCTTAAACAATGTGTGAGTCAACATAACAGTTGTGTTGAATCAATAATTGTAACCCAACTCTGCTCCTTGGGCAGAAAACTAATCCAAGGATTCTAGCTCAGCCTTTAACTTCATGTTCAAGTTCTAAATCTTTCAGTAAGCAATGGAAAATAACAAAGAACAATGTAAATCATTTACTGTCTCTCCAGACTCTGCTTCTCTTGCCACTGAGTACTCCCTTAGGTTCGATGAGGCAATGACTGAAGATGATATTGAAGAGAAATCCTTCCATCTCCTGCCATCAGAGAGCCATCGCTGCTTTAACATGGGGAAGAAACGCAGCCAGCAGTATGATTCCGATGAGGACATACTGCAGGATCAATCGGCTTCAATAGCTGTCAAAGTGAGTTCTCCCATGGGTTCGCCAAGGGTGAGTGGTGGAGCCAGTTAGTGGGATCTCAGTGTTTGGGTTAGTTGCTCCTCTCCATGTTCTAGGTATCTTGCTATGAGATTCAGATGTAGAGGATGAGGAGCAGATGGGGCAATGAGTGTAAGGCAAGTGTTGGGCAGGGGCTGCTTTTTTTGAAAAAAGAAATACCACTCACTAACAATGTTGCCAGAGTTTATAAATCTTGAAGAGGAATAAATCTTTTCCATTGTTAATCTTTGTGATTGAGTTACCATGTAGTGAAGACGGAGATTAATATTTATTGGGATTCCTTGCTCACCTAGTCAGGTAAACAAACTAAATTTGACTGCTAAGAATGTTCCTAAATTTACAACTTTCTACTGTACATTAAAGGTAGGAGTAGTAAGATGCAAAAGACAAGTGGAGCTTGCAGAGGAATTTGATTTGAACGAGATATTTGTGCAGATAATAAGAGATATTCTAATTGGAAGGATATGGTTGGTGATATTCTGCATGGATCTATGTTGGTGCCCTATCTATTCACGATTCATAATGAAAGGAAAGCCACATTCAAAATTTGGGGCCTCTCTCCAGATTAGCAGCGATCTCGAGTGTCAGTAGATGGAAGCATAAAATCAGAAAGCAATCTTGATAGATTAAGTAAATGAAAAATCTATGGATGAGTTTGATCGGCAAGTGAGAGTTTGGATCAAAATAGGATATTTCTTGATTGTGGAAATTGAGACACAGTGGAGTTCAAAGGAACTTGGGGGTGATCCAGCTGTATATAGTTCATGAAAATGTCACAAACAGGCTCAGAAAAGTGATCAAGGGACCAGTGGAATGTTGGCATTTATGTCCAAAGAAGACTCGAAAACAAAGGATTAGAAGTCATGCTTCAGCAATTCAAAACCGAGTCCGACCAAGTCGTCAGGGCTGGGCACCATGGCTTAGGAAGAGTATCACTCTTAGTGGAAGTGCAATGTAGACTAACTGAAGTGATACTTGGGCTCCGAGGCTTAATTTAAGAAGAGAGATTAAATAGATAACATGTTAGAGTCAGAACATTGAGGTGTGATATTATGGAACACTTTTACACACAGAAATGGATGAAGTTTGAAACTCCCTTCCACAAACAGTGATTGATTTGAAATCAGTTACAAATTTTAAATCTGAGATTGGTAGATTTTTAACCAAAATGCTGAAGGATTATGGGACAAAGACAGGGATTTGTCATGATGTTGAAGATTACCATGATTTGGGTGAATGGTGGAATAGGCTCAAGACACAAAATAGCCTCCTCCTGTTCTGATGTTGGTGTAACCATGACACCCTTATTCTCTGTATGTATAACTCCTATTCTGTTTTTGGTTATTTATCAGAACCTGGCAGCAAATTAGAAATTGGAGTCCTGACCAGAAAATTATCAGTATGAGGGACTTTGCCAGTCTTAATGTGTTTCACAGATGATGAAATGAGACAGTCAGCATTTACTCATCCTGATAAATATTGGGATAGTTTGATGGGATCACTTGTGATGCAGCACGATTGGCATATTTGATGCTACTCCAACTACTTTTAATTGTTGTTGTTGTTGTCTGCACTCAGTCCTGAGGTTTTGTGGATTACAGGACAAATTTTGCTTGGGTCAGGGGAAGCAGATCACCTCACTCTGTACTGTTTGTCCTCCTGTCTTTCACTGTTCAGCATGATTTGAGCATGCCCTTCTCTGGAGGTCAAGACAGTTTCTGTAAATTCACCATGGAGATGGTGCGACAATACGTGGAGGAGGAGGAGACGCGTGCACAGCACCAGGTGTCACTCCTCAAACTGAGAGAACAAGCCATGAAGGAAAAGACCAAAGCAGAACTGGCCTGGTTGGAGCACCAGAAAAAGTGAGTAGCCGACCTATGCAGTGATGTTCAGCTGAATAGCCTTTCAAAAATGCAATGTAAGAATGTGCAGATCCTTCCAGTAATCCTTTCCGGAGAAGGGGGAAAGCTAGTGTCTTTTCTCATTGCAGTCTGGCTGTTGTGCAGAATCTAGGTATTCACGTCATCTTTCCCCTTATCACTGTTTGGATTGAGTAGAATTAATGCAATTTTGACTCTTTTTTTCATATTTTTAAGTTTGTTCTTTGAATTTGGGATGTTTGCGGTAATGCTGGTATTTATTTACTATCCCTCATTCTTGAAATGGTCATGGTGGTGAGCTGCCTTGAGCTACTGCAGTCTGCTTGGTCAATATAAACGTATCAACTCGCAAGTGCTGTTAGGTTTGGAGTTCAGGGCTCTGGAACAGATTGATGCAAGACTGTTGTCCTAACCCACAGGTCAGGATTTGAAACAAATTATTTCAGTGGATTTCTTTGCTGCTGTTAAGGCCAAGATTGTTGTCCATCCTTCATTGCACTTGGGAAGGTGATAGTAAGTCATTTCCTCAAACATCTGCAGTTCACCTGCTACAGGTACGACCACAATGCTCACAGGAAATGAGTACCTGGGGTTTTGGTCCAAGAGTAGTGAAGGAATGGTATATTGCTAAGTCAGGATGTTGTGTGGCTTGGAGAGAAGCTTACAAGTCATGGTGTTACATGTTATATACTCTCTGTGCCCTCTTAGGTGGTAGAGGTCAGAGGCTTTGAAGGTGCTGTTGAAAGAATTGAGTGAGTTCCTGCAGTGCATCATACAGTGCACATAGCTCTCATTGTTTATTGGTGAATGTGGTGCTGATCAAGCAGGTTGCTATGTTCTATTTGATGTTATGTTTCTTGGGCATGTTCTGGGGAGACAGGAAGTGAGTTACTTAGTGAAGAATTTTCAGCTTCTGACCTGGTTTTGTTGACCCAGTATTGTATAGCTGATACGGTTCAGTTTCAGGTCGAGGGCAACTCTAATGTGATAATTGTGAGGAAAGCAGTGATGATAATACCACTTCACATCAAAAGGATTGCAAGAGATGGTCAATGCTTGGTAGGTATGGTGTGCATGCCATCCATGCTGCCATAATACTGTAGTCACATATGCCATACTAGTTGTGGGCAGAAGATTTCCTCCTTCAAAGTCCCTCCATGAATTATTTGGGTTTTTATGGCTGCTCAACATCTTTGTGGACACTTTTACTGACACCAACCTTTTATTTCCAGATTTTCTTTTAAAATACCCTTATTGATTTTGTGAGCATAAACAATATCTTGTTGAAATAAATTTTCTCCTGATTGAATATGACAAGCATGGAGGGGCATTACAGTTATAAAATATTAAGAAGAATTTGCTGTTTAACAAAATCTTAAACCCTGATCATTCTCTTTCTGGTTTAGTTGCTAATTCAGCAGTGGTGACACTGTGAGATCTACTTGGGCAGATTTATCCAAGTTTGTCTGTAAATTCCAGCATCATTATACCATGTGTTGCGAGCTGTGGTTTACTAAAGAAGTTGAATCTCTTGTCAAGAGGAAGAAAAGGCTTATTGAGGCGTGAAGCTCAGTTAGGGAGCTTGAGAGTTACAAGTTAGTGAGGAAAGACCTAAAGAGAGAGCTAAGAAGAGCCAGGAGGAAACATGAAAAATCACTGGCAGACAGGATCAAGGAAAACCATACAGCTTTCTATCAGTATATCAGGAAGAAAAGAATGACGAGAGAGATCAGGGCCAGTCAAGGATAGTTGTGGGATGTTGTGCATGGAGTCCGAGGAGATGGGGAAGCATTAAATGAATATTTATTTGTTAGTATTCACACCGGAAAAAGATAGTCTGCATCGCAGTATTCTCCTCGACAACACTATCAGACTAGACGGGATTGAGGTTCATCAGGAGGTGTTAGCAATTCGATAAAGTGTGAAAATAGGTAAGGCCTCTCGGCTGGATGGGATTAATCCGAGGATTCTCTGGGAAGCCAGGGAGGAGATTGCAGAACCTTGAGCTTTGATCTTTGTTGTCATTGTCTACAGGAATAGTACCAGAAGACTGGAGGATAACAAATGTTGTCCCCTTGTTCAAGAAGGCGAGTAAAAACAACTCTGCTATTATAAATGACTGAGCCTTATTTGGTTGTGGGTAAAATGTTGGAAAAGGTTATAAGAGATAGGATTTATAATCATCTAGAAAGGAATAAGTTGCTAAGCGATGGTCAACACAGTTCTGTGAAAGTTAGTTCGTGTCTTACAAATTTTATTGAGTTCTTTTAGGAACATGGATGAGGGTAATGCGGTTGATGTGGTGTACGTGGATTTCAGTAAGGCATTTGATAAATTTCCCACTGTAGGCTATTGCACAAAATACAGAGGCATGGGATTGCGGGTGATTTAACTGTTTTGGATCAGAAATTGGCGAGCTGAAAGAAGACAGAGTGTGGTAACTGATGGGAAATGTTCAGTAATGAGTAATATACCGCAAGGATCTGTTTTGGGTCCACTGCTGTTTGTCATTTTAATAAATGACCCAGATGAGGGCATTGATGGATGGGTTAGTAAATTTGTAGATGGCATGAAGGTCAATGGAGTTGTGTATAGTGCTGAAGGGTGTTGCTAGGTTTCAGAGGGATATAGATAAGCTGCAGAGCTGGGTTGAGAGGTGGCAAAAATGGAGTTTAATGCAGAAAAGTGTGAGGCGATACAGCCAAGAAGGAGCAACAGGAATAAGGAGTACTTGGTAAGATTCTTGGTAGTGGAGATGTGCAGAGAAATCTCGATGTCCATGTATAGATCCCTGAAAGTTGCCACCCAGGTTGATAGGAAGGCAATACCATACGGTGAGTTAGCTTTTATTGGTAGAGGAATTGAGTTTCAGAAGCACATAGTCATGCTGCAGCTGTACAAAACTCTGGTGCGGCCAAACTTGGAGTATTGCGGCAGTTCTGGTCACTGCATTAGAGAAAGGATGCGGAAGCTTTGGAAAGGGTGCAGATGTTACCTGGTATGGAGGGAAGGTCTGATGAGGAAAGGCTGAGGGACTTATGGCTGTTTTGATTAGAGAGAAGAAAGTTGAGAGGTGATTTAATTGAGACATATAAGATAATCAGAGGGTTAGATAGGGTGGACAGAAAGCCTTTTTCCACATGAGGTGATGGCTAGCACGAGGGGACATAGCTTTAAATTGCAGGGGGATAGATATAGGACAGATGGCAGAGGTAATTTCTTTAGTCAGAGTGGTAAGGGTGTGGAACACACTGCCTGGACTCATCAACTTTAAGGGCATTTGAATGGTCATTGGATAAACATACAGATGAAAATGGAATAATGTAGGCTAGATAGGCTTCAGATTGGTTCTACAGGGGGTCGGTGCAACATGGAGGGCCGAAGAGCCTGCACTGTGCTGTAATATTGTATGTTCTATGTTCATGTGACTTTGCCATGTTCTCTAACCAGACACCTTCGAGACAATGGGGAAGATGACAAGATGCCATCCATCCGAAGGAGACAACGTGGGCTTCTGCTCAGGCTGCAGCAGGAGCAGGTATGACTCACTGAATGCCAGGGAAAATGTTGGGCTATCACTAATACTTCATAAATGAACATGTTTCCCCAAGGTTCCGATTTGTTGCAAACCTTTTTTATATGGCAATCCAGCTTTTCCTTGAAATGCCAACAACAAATGCTGCTGTATGTAATGGATATGCTCGGCCTAGGGATACATTTCCATGCCATGGTGTTTCTGAAGCCAGTTCTCCTACTGGCAATACTTTGCTCTGATTATCCTCAGTAGTGCACATTAAGGGAAGGATAATGAACCAAACCTTGAGAAGAATGATTGTACAATGAGGCCACAATACTTTTAATGCTACTTGTATTTTGAATTTGTTAATTTTCCCCACCTTATCCCTCCATGTGAAAGAAATGAGCTACCTGCTGTTATTGCAATGGATGAGCTCTCACACATACAAATGAGCAGATTCTAGCTCTCGCTGGTTGCCAAGTGCCCTGGATTTGTCTTTAATTTATGATGTTAATGGAAGGGATGCAACATTTATTGCCATTTAAACGTTTTATTTTTCACCCTTGCTTTCCCCCTTGCCCTCGTATATTTTTAAAAAAACTGCTGACAAGACATGGGATTGCTGATTAGGAGATCATTTAGTTTGGATTTCTAATTGCTTTGGAAAAGGTGGTGAGCTGCTGTCATGATCCTGGTTAAAACATTGTCCTGTCTCTTTGTTTCATCTGACTTTGTCCTAAGGCCACTTTATGGTTTTCCCTTTGTCTTGTTTTCTTCATGAATTGCAAATTTGAAGTTTGAGACAGAGATTACGAGCCAAGCCAAATTACATCACTACCACGAGTTGGAACACAGTGAAATTGAGATATTAACTAACTCTCAAAATTGCTCAATTGTTCCTAACCTGACTTCAGAAATAACAGATCTTGGACACCAAGGTTAGAACTTAAACAAAAACAAGCAACTTTAACAGAACGCAGATGAATTCCAAGGAAATCAAATCAGGATGTACAATGTGAACTCCATCTGCTTTGAACATTTACCCGACTTACATAGAACATTACAGCGCAGTACAGGCCCTTCAGCCCTCGATGTAACGCCAACCTGTGAAACCAAACTAAAGCCCATCTATCCTACACTATTCTGTAATCATCCACATGTTTATTCAATGACCTTTTAAATGCTCTTCAGGTTGGTGAGTCCACGACTGTTGCAGGCAGTGCGTTCCACACCCCTACCACTCTGAGTAAAGAACCTACATCTGACATCTGTCCTATATCTATCACCCCTCAATTTACAGCTATGTCCCCTCATGCTATCCTTCTGCACTACCCACAACTCCACTGACTTTCGTGTCATCCACAAATTTACTAACCCATCCTTCTCCGCCCTCGTCCAGGACATTTATAAAAATGAGAAGCAGCAGTGGCCCAAAAACCAATCCTTGCGGTACACCTTCTAGTAACTGAACTCCAGGATGAACATTTCCCATCAACCACCATGTCTGTCTTCTGACAGCTAGCCAATTTCTGATCCAAACCGCTAAATCACCTGCAGTCACATGCCTCTGTATTTTGTGCAATAGCCTACAGTGGGGAACCTTATCACACGCTTTACTGAAATTCATATACACGACACCAATCCGTATCCACCTGTTTGGTCACCTTCTCAAAGAACTCAGTAAGGTTTCTGAAGAATGACTGCCCCTTCACAAAACAGTGTTGACTATCCTTAATCAAATTATTCCTTTCTAGATTATTACAAATCCTATCTCTTCTAATCTTTTCCAAAGCTTTGGCCACATCTTGGGTCCGCAGACCTCTGGAGACGTTAACTTATTTTTTACAGTCTTGGAATTGTTTCTCAGAACTTTCAACAAGCCAATCACTGGAAAATAACTAAAGAGAGCAGCCAAGAACAGCCAGTCCAGAAGAAGTCCAAACCAAAACTGTCTCCTGCCCAAAACCCAGTCAGAGCCAATTCACTTGGTTTTCCGCCTCTTTTTCAACATTCGTTGTGAGCAGGCCAGCACCAGTCCTTCCTAGATTGTTCAATTTAACATCCAACACGTCTCTGAGCACAGCAGCACCAGGGTGCTGAAACTTCTGGAGTGTTCTTAGACCAGTAATTAATCTGCATTGTCTTTCCAGGCCAGCAGACATCTATCTTTGTTCTCCCCCTTTTTTGTTTTAAAACTAGTTGCTTTTCAAAGTTCAATTCTTAACTTCAGCTCACAGTTCCAAACCAAAAATGAGAAATAACATAGTGATGGTCTCAACAAGTTGCTGATTTTTGTTGGCATAGATGTTGCCAATCACGCAGTGTCACGCAGAATTGGAATGTTATGTTACTTGCTGTTGGACTCACTACAGATTTGTCAGATTCTGTACTTGCTCAACCCAGGCACACTTTCCAACTTGCCCAGCAGCAAGAGCTAATACGCAATTCTCGTGAGTGGAAATTTGCCTATTCATCATCTTTCTCTTCTGCAAAGTACTTGGCAGCTGAGGACAGTTTTTCAGGTTTGAGAACTCAGGTTAACTCACCACAGGCCAGGAAGCAACCTCCTGAAATAAAATCAGAAATGCTCACTCAAAGTTAGGCATCAGCTGTCGAAAAAGAACGTGAGTAACTCTTTCATGATGATTTTCCACCTGGAGTACTTGACTGTTTGAGTTTGTGTTGACAATACATTTTGTCGAAGAAAAACAAAGTTTTCATCAAGAACAAGCATTATAAGTTGTAAAAGTTGCACAGTGCCTCCTGGAAACTGTGCAACTTAGAACTTAATGGGTTATGGAGTCGTGTGCCCTGACTTCATTTTTGTCTGTAGTTTGTTGTCAAAATAAATTTATTGACGACGTAAAGACGGGTTTGGTTGGTCTCTAACATGGTAATACATTGTATACAATTTCGTCACAGGCTGAAATCAGGCATCTTGAAAAAGCCAACAAAGCTGCTCACAGGGAGAGGCAGCTGATCCTGAAACAGCAGGAGGAGATTCAATACATCCAGTCCACCATCAAAATTCAGGAGAGGCTCAAATCAGCTGGGGAGAGCAAGTTGGTTAGTATCCCACCATTTGCAAACATCTGAACTGATCAATTCAAGGTTATTATTCAAGTAAGGAATTACTTACTCTGCAGCATGAATGATGGGTGATCACTTTCAATCCAAACTTGCTATCAGCCAGGTTTCTGGTCTATATTATCATTACAATATAAATAAAACTTTTACTATTTTACAGAAAAGATGTAAGAATGGTTTGTCTGCCACTGAGAAGCATCAACTTATGCCTCGGTACTTTTATTAAGTTGAAAATATGTTCACATGTTCCCTTATGTCGAGGCCAAATCTCTGCAACCTAAAACTGCATCTTCAGGACTACCTGCTGCTGCCGAGAATACCATCCTTTGTATTCATCGATATCGTGTTTTGTTCTGCATCCTGTAGAAGTGACAGCACAAGAAATGGAGCTTTCAGCCCAATGTATCTGTGCTTCTGTTCTTTCGCTCCCTGCAATCTGGCTCCGACCTGTTATCAGCATATCCTACAAAGGGGTCAAAACATTTTTGCACTTGATCATGTGCATAGGAATGGGACTAGGTTGTTGAGCCACTCATCTGTTTGCACTTCTATTATAATTGATCCACATCTCCCTCCCCTAATCTGTTTCCCTGAATAAACACTCCCAACAAACAAAAAAGTCAGTCTTACTTTAGAAATTTTCAATTAATTAAAGCTCAATTAATTCAAAACCAATGAAACACACTCCCTGCCTGAAAGGAAATGTGCTTAGTTGCAGAAACCAGTCTTTGAATCTCATCTGTGTTTCACTGCAACTAATTCTGGAGCTGTTTCCATTTAGGAACAACCGTAACTTTCCATGCGCCCATCTTGGTATATTCTCAGGTTCCAACTCGACAGGAGCAGCGGAATGCAGAACAACCAGAAGTGGAGAATGTTTCCAAAGTGAGCCCCGCTTCCAGTTGCCTACAAACAGATACAGAGACGTGGAGTCCCTCCTCTGTTTCGACTTCAGGTAGCGAGACCAGCAACATCATGCAAAAACAGAAGATGCGCAGTCATGTGGATGAAAAGTAATATCTCTTATGGCTTCTTATAAGGCATATTGCTGTGAAAGACTGGCAAGCCTAACCACCTCATTTGTCAGCTGGTGATGTTATAGAGAGGATGAGAAAGAGTGGCTCTGAGCAGAGGTAAATATGAAATCTATTTGACTGTTTTCAAAGGCAGTGAGTTTGCTGAATATGGTGTTTCTTTGAGTCCCCAACGGACTGGTGGGAAACAGTAAAAGGGAACATCAAGAGGTTCTTCATCCTCAAAGGTGTTCAGGAGGCGAGACAGAGGCGGGGAAAACTGTCCCAACTCCAGGAAAATATGCAGAATTTGCTCCTGCTATAGACGATGGGGGTTGATGTCATGGAGGACCTCAAGGAGGTGAAGGGCCAGCAAGCCTCACTCTTTGCCTCGGAGGCCTCCAAGATAATCTCCCGGTCCAGGGTCCGCTCGGTGGAGCAGGACGAGATATGCTCACGTTTCTTCTTCCAGAAGGTGCACGAAGAGAGCTCTGAGCTCAACAGCCTGAAGGAAGAAGATGGCTCGATAACGTCATCTCAGGCTGATGTCATGAGGATCAGTAAATCCTTCTATGCCAGTCTGTATGACGCGAAGCCGACTGACAGCGCGGCCTACTAGTCGTTCCTGTCCTCTATCACGGAGGTCTTAGACGACAGAACACGCGAGAGGCTGTACCAGCCGCTATCTCTGGATGAGCTAACCAAGACCCTCGAGTCCTTCGAAAAGAATAAAACTCCCGGAAGCGACGGCTTCCCGGTCGAGCTCTATTCCGCTCTGTGGGACTTGTTTGGCCAGGACCTGCTGGAGGTGTATGTCAGTATGCTTCGGGCAGGTACCATGAGTGAATCCATGAGGAAAGGCATCATCACCCTCATCTACAAGCGGAAGGAGCGAGGGAGGAACTCAAAAATTGGAGACCAATTTCACTGTTGAATGCGGATTACAAAGTTCTGTCAAAGGTAATCACCAACCGGGTCAGATCTGCTCTGGGGTCAGTGATTCACCCTGACCAAACCTGTGCTGTGCCAGGCAGGAAGATCGCTGAGAGTCTCGCACTCCTCAGGGATATGATCGCCTACGTGCAGGACAGAGGGTTGGACACCTGCCTGATCAACCTGGACCAGGAGAAAGCCTTTGACAGGATATCACACAGGTATATGAGAGATATTCTCTCCAAAATGGACTTTGGGAGGGAATCTGCAATTGGATCAGACTGCTCTACACCAACATTATCAGTGCAGTCTCAATCAATGGGTGGGAATCGGATAGCTTCCCAGTCAGATCTGGAGTCAGGCAGGGCTGCCCTCTCTCTCCTGCCTTGTTTGTGTGCTGCGTAGAGCCATTTGCCGAGTCCATCAGGAAGGATGCAAGCCTGAGAGGGGTGACTATTCCTGGCAGTGGGGGCCTGCAGGTTAATGCCTCCCTGTACATGGATGACGTCGCTGTTTTCTGCTCGGATCTGCTGTCCGTGCACAGACTCATGTGCATATGTGACCAGTTCGAACGGTCTCGGGGGCCAAGGTAAACCGAGACAAGAGCGAGGCCATGCTCTTCGGGAACTGGGCCGACCAATCCTCGATCCCATTCACCGTCAGGACCGACCACCTGAAGGTGCTGGGTATTTGGTTCGGGGAGGCGGGGGCGTGCACCAAGTCTTGGGAGGAGCGTATCAGCAAAGTGAGGCAGAAACTGAGCAGATGGAAGCTACGGTTGCTCTCCATCGCGCGAAAAAAACCTGGTCATCAGGTGTGAGGCACTGTCATTGCTGTTATACGTGGCACACGTGTGGCCTATTCCCAGAACCTGTGCTGCTGCAGTCACCCGGGCCATCTTCCAGTTTATATGGAGATCAAAGATGGGCCCGGTCCAAAGGGACTCGCTGTACAAAGATCTGGGCAACGTGGGGAAAAAATACACCCAATGCCACCCTCACCCTGATGGCCACCTTTGTGTGTGGCTGCATCAAGCTGTGCGTGGATCCCAGGAACGCAAACACCAAGTGTCACTACGTACTGAGGTTCTGCCTGTCCCTGGTGTTGCGAAGGATGGGCCTGGCCTCGCTGCCGCGGAACGCTCTGAGTAGATGCACCATTCCTTCGTGGCGAAGTTTATGAAGAAAAACACCTTTGACCACAAGTCCATCAGGAAGTGGTCAGCACGTAGTGTCCTTGAGACCCTTCGGGAAAAGGAGAGGGCGGATCCTATTGAGCAGTTCCCTGAGCAGACTGTCAAAGCCATTTGGCAGAATGCTTCATTGCCAGAACTTTCCAACAAGCACCAAGACATGGCTTGGCTGGTAGTGAGAAGGGCTCTGCCTGTGAGATCCTTTATGCACGCCTGGACTCTCTCCCGCACTGCACGCTGCCCTCGAAGCGGCTGCGGGGGCGACGAGACTGTCAAACACCTCCTTCTGGAATGTGCCTACGCAGAAGAAGTCTGGAAAGCAATGCAGTGATGTTTGTCGAGGTTCGTCCTGAGCAGCGCCATGACACGGGACTCCGTGCTCTACGGCCTGTTCCCCGGGACGCACACCGAGACGAACATCAACTGCGCCTGGAGAATCATCAACTCGGTGAAGGACGCTCTCTGGGCGGTCCGAAACCTGTTGATCTTCCAGCTGAAGGAGTTGACCCCGACTGAGTGTTCCGGACTGGCACATTCCAAGGTCCATGACTACATGTTGAGGGATGCGCTGATGCTTGGGGCAACTGCCGCCAAGGCGCGGTGGGGAAGGACCACCGTGTAACATCTGCCTGTCTAAAGAAGAACAGTGGGGTCCATGCAGTCATTTGGGCTCTGCTGACGCCTCAGCTAAATATATGGGCATATGATTGAAAAATGTACAGACCTGTATATAAAAATGATAAATTCTGATCTCTGTATGTAAATGTTTACATATGTTTGGCATGACCAACTGCACAGACCATCAAATTATTTTATGAATAAAGTATATTTTTGAAATAAAAAAAATGGAGAGAATGAGAAAGAGAGAGACCGAGTGGCTCTGAGCAGAGATAAATATATGAAGTCCATTTAACTGTGTTTTTCAAAGGCAGTGTGTTTGCTGCAAATGGTGTTTCTAATGATCCCCCCTGAGATGTTGTCATGTTTGACCCTGCGAGTGGGGCAGCAAAACATCAATATGGCCTCACTGCTACTGCTCTCCAAGTAGGGGAGCTTTTTTCTTACCCTCATCTTTTTTTATTCACACCCATTGCCCTGGAATAACAGTCTCAGAATGGGATTGCAATGTGAAAATTTTCACGCGTGCAAAGCTTGCTTTGCCTTTCAGTGGAGTGTGTTGGGAAACTGGAGGTACATGCAAATGTTGCAGGAATTGTTTTTCCTGGTGGAATTATCAGTTTGACATCATTGTGTTAGCTTTTTTATCCTATGAAGACAATTGTGTACACTACAGAGGATGCAAACAGATCTTATTAGGGCAGCACCATGGCTCAATGGCGAGCACTGCTGCCTCACAGTGCCAGGAACCCAGGTTCGATTCTACCTTCAGGTGACTCTGTGGAGTTTGCACATTCTCCCAATGTCTGCATGGGTTTCCTCCCGCAGTCCACAAATATGCAGGTTAGGTGGATTGGCCATGCTAAATTGCCCATAGTGCCTAGCGATATGCAGGGTAGGTGAAATAACCTTGGGAAATGCAGAGTTACACTGATAGTGTAGGGGAGTGAGTCTGAGTGGGATGCTGTTCCAATGGTCATTACGGACTCAATGGGCTGTTTCCACACTGAGGGATTCTATGATTTGTTCCAATCAGTTCACATCAGTGTTACTGCTCCTATCACCTTTGCTCATCTATTACCCTGACCCTCTATTCCGTTCTCCCTCTAATCTTGTCTATCCTCCCCTTAAACACCCGTATCATATTTGATTCAACTGCTCCCTGTTCAGTCTTCATTGCTGTAATCCAATTCTGCAGAACTTCCATATCTCCCTGATGGATTTCTTGGTGACTACTTTGTGACCTCAAGGTAGCTCTTCCCTGTGAAAGGAAACATTCTGTCTGTATCCAGTCTGCTGAACCCTCTCACCATTTTAAAGACCTCTATTATGTCCCTGTTTGGCCTTCTTTCAGAGAAAAGAGACATAGCCTGTCAACCCTTTCCTGAGATGTGAACCCACACATTCCTGTGACCAACCTTGTCAATCTTGTCTGTGTACCCACTTCAGCTTCTCCTTTTTCTATTTATAGTATGATGATCAGCCTGCACACAGTATCCAAGTGTGGTTTCAGCAAGGTTTGATTCAGGTTTAGCAGATTTAATAAATAATTAGATTGGGTTTTTTTAAACGACTGGTGTTTTTTTCTGATCTAATTAATTTAAATAAATGTGAGGTACTGCATTTTGGTAAGGCAAATCAGGGCAGGACTTAATGGGAAGGTCCTGGGCAGTGTTGCTGAACAAGGAAACCTTGGGGTGCAGGTTCCTAGTTCCTTGAAGACGGAGTTTCAGTCAGACAGGGTCGTGAAGAAACCGTTTGGTGTGCTTGCCTTTATTGGTCAGTGCATTGAGTATAAGAGTTGGGATGTCATGTTATGGTTGTACAGGACATTAGTGAGGCCACTTTTGGAATAATGCATTCAGTGCTGGTGTGTTGTCAAACTTGAAAGGATTCAGAAAAGGTTTAGAAGGATGTTGCGAGGGTTGAAGGTTTCAGCTATAGGGAGAGGCTGAAGGGTAACCTTAAAAGTTTACAAAATCATGCGGGGCATGGATAGGGTGAATAGCCGTGATCTTTTTCCCAGGATAGCGGAGTCGAAACTAGAGAGCATAAGTAAGAAAGGAAAAATTTAAAAGTTACTTAAGGGGCAACTTTTTCACACACGTATGGAATGAGCTGCCAGAGTTGGTGGTGAAGGCAGCAATAATTACCACATTAAACAAACATCAGATGGGTTTGTAATCTGTGGTTGGACTGTTCGGAAGGCAGTGCTTGAGATTCTCCCACTATCTAAGTCAGATAGAGAAATGGAGCTGGGGTTGGTTTTGATGAGCTCTGTTGCCATTTGAAGTTCATGAATCCGAGCAGAAGGGGTTGTGTTGAGGTAGAGGTGTAGGGAAGTTGGCTCCAAATGTTTTGATGAATTATTTGTAATTTCTCCTCAATAATGTGAGGTTTTCTTGAGTATCTAAAGATAAAGCAATTTTGGGATGATACTCAGCTGTTTTGTTTTTCTTATATAGCTCCTTTTTCTTTTGTAAACATCGCACTCCTGTCACTACTACTTCTCTGTCTTTATGTCTCACCACTGGGCTTCTCTCAGTGTCTGTTTCCCGAACATGCATCCCAAATTCCAGCTGTCCATCTACAACCAGCTGGTCAGGTACTGTGCAACCTCTGCTTCTCACTGATCGAGCATGCTCTGCTTCATCACATGCATGTGGATGATGTGGGGGGTCGGTGGAGGGTCAAGGGAAAGGAATTGTGTCGAGAAACATCCATTCCTTTGGCTTAGTTGTGGCTTTACATAGATGCAGCAAGCTGCTAATTGGCAATGTACTGCAGACCTTATAATTAATCTGGAACGTGCTTTTAAAGGGGTATTACTGTGAAAGCAAGAAGTTGAAGTTACACAAATAATCTTGAGCTGCTCGTGCTAACAGGGTACAATAAAGATTGACCTGTTTTACGTTGAGTTGGACTTTTGCAAATAGTCTGGCAGAGTTAGCAGCCCACTAACCTTGATAAATGTAGCTTTAAGAAATCTGAAATTTGAGTTGCAAGATTGAATTTTCAGATGGCACTGCCTCTTTAAGAGGGCAAATGTGTCTTTGGTGAACAGTGAGGTATTCTTATGGATGTGAAAACTTAATTGGTATGTAACTGTCAGAGTAGACATGAGTATCTCCAACTACATGCAGCTACTTTTGTTAAAATGCCTGTCAGTTTAATAGTGCTGTCAGATCTCAAATCTTTGTTTAAAATTGAAAGTACCAATAAGAAATAATATTCAGGGCTCAGTGCTGCATTTAGTAGCAACTGGACAAACTCAGGAGCATTTTGGATGATTTTAGCTGTGGCAGGAATTCTGTATTGATCTCTAATTTGAATTTAATCTTGCTTCAGAGCTATTTGATTTCCCCTTTTTTATTTTTTATACTGCATTCAAAATTAAATTTGTTACTTTAATACTTTTCTGCAGCTCCTTCGTAGACTCCCACAGAAAAGACAATCACATCTCCCTCTTTTTGCTTTGTTGACTGTTGGTATTTCTACCGTACAGGATCTGTTATGGGGTAATCAACCATCTTCTTCCTGTTCAGTTTTCAAGAGAAAAGCGCTTGGCATTGATGGCAGGGTTACTTAGCTGAGATTTTAACTGGATCACCCACATAAATACTCTGGCTGCAAGAGCAGCCCAGCAGCTAGGTGTTCTGCAAAGAATAACTGACCAAAGCCTGAGAGGCACTTTCTGGGAGTGTGATGGAATACTCTCCATGTGCTTGCATGAGTACTGCTCCAACAGCAAGGAAAATGCTTGACATTGTCCTGAGCAAAGCAGCCCACTTGGTTGACATCCCACCCATTGATTTCCTCCTCAATGGCACACATTTGCAGCAGTGTGTACCACATATGAGATGCACTACAGCAACTAACCAAGGCTTTGACAGCACCTTCCAAACCCATGATCTGTGCCATCTAAAGACAATAGTAGCTACTGCTCCCTTACTAATGCTACCACCTCCCAATTCCCTTCCAAGGTGCATAACATTTTGAATTGGAATTATATCACTAAACCTGGAACACATCCTGACAGCACTGTGGGTGTATCTTCAAGAGGGCAGCATACCACCACTTATGGGCAATTGGGAATGAGCAACAAATGCTGGTTTCATTGGCACCACTCTTATTCCTTGAAACCATTTTCAATGAAAGCAAGTAACACAAATATACCCCGTGGTTACAGTGCAGCTGTGTACACAATCTGCAGACACTGTGCTATCAACTTTACCTGTTCTAAATAGTATTTTCATTAGAACACTGCATCTAACTGAATATTTATTCATTAATTAATCATAAGAGAGGAAAAGTTTTGTCATTTTGCAGCAATGCAATAGTATTTTGTGATAATCCAGTTTAATTGAAGATCTCTTTGTCTTATACAATGTGATGTGAACGTTTAGATTACATGGAGGCTGTACTACATTTCTGAATGAAATTCACTCAATTAGTGAAATCATTGAAAAATATTGCAGAATTTGAAGTGTGAATTATATTTGCTGTGTGAATGTTGTAATATTGGAAAGCTAATAGAAACTAGTATGTTCTCCCAGGGTGAATTAAATACCACTGGAACTTTGGAGCAATTATGCTTGTGTAAACCTTTATAGAGGCTGTTTTTAAAAAAAAGCTTTTTCTTTTGTGATCCAGATCAGCAATTAACATGCTTTAGAAGTATTTGTGTATTTTTCCTCTTAGTCACATGAAAAGCCTGCTCTGTCATTCAGTATGACCATGACTGATCATCCAACTCCATATCCTGGTCCCACTTTCTCCCCATGCCATTTGATCTCTTTAGCCATGAGGAATTATATCTAACCCTTGAAAACATTCAATGTTTTGTCCTGAAATACATTTTGTGGCAGAGAATTTTGTTGGTTCAACACTATCTGGATGAAGAAATTTCTCCCTATCTCAGTTCTGAACAGCCTAACCTATATCCTTTAGACTATGACCACTGGTTCTGGCCTACCCCACCATGAAGGCCAACATACCATTTGCCTACACTGCCTGCTGCACCTGCATGCTTACTCTCAGTGACTGGTGTACAAAGACACCCTTTGTTGGAACTCTCCCTTCCCTAATCTATTCAGATAATCTTGCTGTCTGTTTTTGCAACCAAAAATTTCACATTTATCAAAATTATCTTTCATCTGCCATGGATTTTCCCAATCACTCAACTTATGTAAATCACACTTGAAGCATCTCTGCATCCTCCTCACAGTTTACCCTTCCACCCAGCTTTGTGTCACCCACAAACTTAGAAATAGTAATAGTTCCCTCATTTAAATCATTTGTATATATTGTGAATAACTGGGTTTGAACCACTGATCCCTGTAGTACCTCACTGGTCACTGGCTGCCACTCAGAAAATGGCCTGTTTATTCCAGCTCTTTGTTTCCTGTCTGCCAACTAGCTCTCTGTCCATGTAAATACACTCCCCCCGATCTCTCACATTATATGCTAATTTCTTATGTGGGACCTGATCAAAAGCATTCTGAAGTCAAAATAAGTCCCACTGGTTGCCCCTTATCAATTCTACTAGGTAGATCCTGAAAATTTCAGTAGATTGCTAAGTATGATTCCCCTCTTTTAAATCCATGCCAACTCTGTCCAATCCTGTCACTGTTCAGTAAGAAACTTGACTGTACGCTAATCTAGCTTATAAATGTATCTGCTCCCAGAATTTGGAAAGCGGACGCACTGCCCTCCAAATAAAAATCTGCTGTTGCAGGCTTCACTCTTATCGCATACATTTATTGTCCAGTTCTTTAATGTGATCATTGATTTTACAAACAATTTCCAAAATTCTTTAAATCCTGAAGGAATGTGATACAGCCCTTTGTAGAAGTGAATGGAAAGTGTGATGCTTGCTTGACCTTTGTCTCTATGGATCAGACTGAACCGAACCTTTAGCAAGATGTGGGATGTGTCCCACAAACATTTTTTGAAAAGCAAATATTATTCTCTGAGATTTAAGTATTCAATTAGGTATGATCAAAAAACCTCGCAAAAATTGAGAGTTTGTTTTCAGCTCCTTTAAAGAGACATGCTCTAGGCTGACAATTTTCTGTCATGTGATCATTCTTTGATAAAGGTGGCTGTGTCCAACACTCCAGGATGTTGTGCTGAAGTGTCTAATTGGGTGGGTGAGCTTTATTACTGGTGTAACTTGGCTCATTTTGAGATGGAATGCTACTTTGAGATAAATCTTGTTTTTAAACTGAGGTGTCAATGTGTCACTCAAGTGTGGAAACTACGCTCAAGTTTACGCTTTTGTTTCACCTTCGCAGATTAGTATTTTTCTGATCTGTTTTATAAATTTCAATATAGAAAATGTAGTGCCGGCGAAACTCAGGTCCAGCAGCATCTCTGAAGCGAAAAAAAACGTTGAGTCTCAAGTCCAGAGACCTTTTGTCCGTTCAGATGAAGAGTCAGTGAACATAAAACATAACTTCTGTTTCTCTTCACAGATGCTGTCAGACCTGCTGAGTTTCTCAAGCACTTTGTTTCTTTGGTTCAGATGTCCAGCATCTGCAGCTCTTTGTTTTATTACAGACCCTAGTAATTTGACTTGGGGAGCGAGAGACAGCAACTGTGGTAAACTAGGATAAAAATCCCCCACCTTGGCAAAAAAAATGCATAATTCCTTATGTTTTGCAAAACACTGTAAAAAGTAAATAGAAAATGCTATTGAGCTAAATGTAAGAAGGCGTATCATCTGACTTGTCTCAAACCTCTGACTAAGCTTTGAGGACCCGGCTATCAATTGTATTTGCTTGCTTCCTTTAAGATTACAGTCCACAAATGTCCCAGTTCCAGTCCCTGGGCCGGGCCAGGTTACCAATTGCAGTGGGGTGGGGAGCTCTGTGTCAAACTGAAGTTTTGATTTGGAGATGCTGGTGTTGGACTGGGGTGTACAAAGTTAAAAATCACACAACACCAAATTATAGTCCAACAGGTTTAATTGGAAGCACACTAGCTTTCGGAGTGACGCTCCTTCAAACACCTGATGAAGGAGCGTCGCTCCGAAAGCTAGTGTGCTTCCAATTAAACCTGTTGGACTGTAACCTGGTGTTGTGTGATTTAAAACTGAAGTTTGTTTTTAAGAGCAGCATTGCAGATTGAAGTTGATGGTTTTAACTAATATTGCATCAGCAAACTTGAAGGAAACCATTTTGAATGTGTTGATTAACTGCACTGAGTCTATTTACATGCAGTAGTGCTACAATGTTCTCGGATGTGTGAAGGGGCCAAGGAGACATTGCCCCTTGGCCAAGGAGAATTTTGTTTGTGTTGTGCAACTATAACCCAAACAGTGTTGACTTTCAAAAGTAAGAATTATACATTTTGAGCTGCAGGTTAATGTCCAATTTTAGAAATGAATATCAGCGCTAGCTGACACCTCCTTTCGCTCTCCCCGTCCTGCTTGCATGTCCATCAGGTTCCTCACTAAACGGGAGCAGAAACTGATGCATCGGTGACGGCGTGCGGAGGAGCTGCTGGAGTGGAAGCGGCGGCTCGATGCTGAGGAAGCTGTGATCCAGCAAATGGAAAAACAGGCTCTAACTGCTTGGGACAAGGAGCTCAAAACAAACATGGCAAAGAGAGAGGCAAGCAAGAAGATTCCTGAATTGAAAGGTAATTAAAATCTGATTGAAGATTTGTAGCTCGGGTATCCGTTGTTGTGGTTCTGTTCGCCGAGCTGGAAGTTTTTGCTGCAAACGTTTCGTTCCCTGGCTAGGGAACATCATCAGTGCCGTTGGAGCCTCGTGTGAAGCGCTGCTTTGATGTTTCTTCCGGTATTTATATTGGTTTGTTCTTGCCGCTTCCGGGTGTCAGTTTCAGCTGCAGTGATTTGTATGTGGGGTCCAGGTTGATGTGTCTGTTGATGGATGTTCTTGCCGTTTCCGGCTGTCAGTTTCAGCTGTAGTGGTTTGTATATGGTGTCCAGGTCAATGTGTCTGTTGATGGAGTTTGGGGATGAATGCCATGCTTCTAGGCATTCTCTGGCTGTTCTCTGTCTGGCTTGTCCTATGATAGTGGTGTTTTCCCAGTCAAATTCATGTTGCTGGTTGTCTGAGTGTATGGCTACTAGAGATAGCTGGTCGTGTCGTTTTGTGGCTAGCTGATGTTCATGGATGCAGATTGTTAGCTGTCTTCCTGTTTGTCCGATATAGTGTTTTGTGCAGTCCTTGCATGGTATTTTGTAAACTACGTTAGTTTGGCTCATGCTGGGTATTGGGTCCACTGCTCAGACTCTGGGATCACCATCAGCAGCCCTTCGGATGACCACCAGTCCTGACCATCCTATTTTCACAGATGATGTTTATTCCCAGGGTTTTGTCGCAGCACACAGTAAAATGGTAAAAGATGTTTTGCATTTTTTTTTGCTACAAAAATTGTTACTAATGAGTAAAGAATGTCATATAAGGCTGCAGAGAATAGCAAATCCTTGGCTTCGTTCAAAATCAATCCCAGGGAAACCGGAAGTGGAGAGAATGGGAAACAGTGTGGGGAGGGGGGTTGGAGATCTGAGGGAATGGAAAATATAAGTGTGGGGGAATGGGAATTCTGAGTGGGGTTGGGAAACATGGGAGTGGGATGAAATGGAAATTCTGAGAGGGATTTTGAAACGGGAGTGGCAGAGAATGGGAATTCTGAGGGGGAATGAGAAATGTAATGTGGGAAAGAATAGGAATTTTGTGAAGGCATGGGAAATATGTGTGGGCTCGGTGGATTAACAATGGGAAATCCAGGTGGGGGAGGGGGCTCTGGGTGGGCTGGTCCTCGGGGGGTTGATGTGGACTTAAAAGGCCAAATGGCCTGCTTCAGTACTTTATGGAATCTCCGATTATCTGTCTCTGTCCCACCTCCGTTCTTCCACTGCAGAAACCTCATCAATGTCTGTCTTACTTCCAGACTTGACGAATGTATTATACTACTTGTTCTATTCCAGAAAGCCGATTGGTGAAGGATAATACTAGAACCAGTCTTTGCACCATTTAAATTAATTTAATTATTCCCTTAATGAAATCTTTGAGAATTTCAATTTTAATTGCTCCATTAATGGAAAAGCCAGTGACCTCTTTAATCCCCTCCCTGAACTGTACTTCTGTCTATGTCACTTTCCTCCTACAAGACACTCGAACTGTATGACAGATTTCACATCTGCCCTTGGATCTCTGTGAGGCTCAGTATCATGTTTTATTCTATTTCTGTGAAGCTACTTGATTTGTTTTATCAAATGAAAGATTTGTTATCAATGCAAGTTTTTAAAGATAAAACAGGAAGAAAACAGGTAACTATGAAATAAAGCATCAGAGCAGATTTCAAAAGTGATGACTGTGCTTAAAAAAGCCTCAACTTTCAGATGTGGAGGTATGATGGGTGGGTACATGCACTTTTTAAAGAAAAACATTTGACAACGTGTCATACATGAGATTAATTGGCAAGGAATTAAGGCAGGGATAGCAAACGGGATTTGAACAGATAGAAGAGTGGAAATATAGAAAAGGACTTGGGGAAGTTCAAGAGTGGTTCACGAAAGTCGTGGTTTCTGGGTTTGCTTCTGGGGGCACTTTTATTTTTGGTGTTCATTTAATAATTTGATTATGTGCAAGAGCGTGTGGTGTTGAAAATCAGAATATTGTAAAATAAGAAGATTGATGAGTGTTTTGGAAAAGTTAAGGAAGCTGTGAGGAGATTTGAGAAGAAGCAGGAATGGTTTAAAGATGACCGGTAGAATTGTGTTGGTGGGTGTGTGTGTGGCAGGGCATTTTTAAATTGTAATTTGAGTGGGAGCAGGCCTGGTGCTGTGAAGGATGGGGATTTGTAAAAGCAGGGTCATAGGGCAATAAAGGCTTTACCTCAAAAGCTGTGCTTTTAATTATGGAGCAAATAGAATTCTAGAACTCAGGAAGAGAGATTGTTCAACCTTCCCATAATTCTAGCTGCCCTAGTGGTGGTGTCACTAATCCACCTAACCGCATATCTTTGGACTGTGGGAGGAAACTGGAGCTAGGGGAAATCTCGAGGAAACCCATGCAGACACAGGGAAACTCCACACACACAATTGCTCAAGAGAGGAATGTGAACCCAGATACATAGTGCTCAGAGGTAGCAGTGCAAACCACTGAGCCACTGTGACACCCAGAGGGAGGCTGACAATCAATCTCCTGGCTTATCCCACCACCTTCCTTTTTCATAAACTTGGAAAATAATGTCGGACTGGAACTAATGTTTGCTTTCTTCTCTGGTTTTTCGGTCTCCTTCCTCAAAAGTGACTGAGGTACATCGAAGCAAGATGGCCAGAAAATCAGCTCCAGCATCCGTGTGCATGACAGACCTATTCTAAAATCCCACCAAGCGTCTGGCAGCTGGTCTGATGAAACTGTTTCTGAGACACAGTCAGGTAGGAAATTTCAAACATGACCAAGATTCACAGAAGCTCTTCAAATTATTTGATGTGCTTTGAAACTCAAACACGACGTGCAGTTTTAAAAAAAAGTTGCATGGCTGAGAGTATAGCACAACACCGAGGGATGGTGATTCTTGAGCCTTTGTCTGGTGTGAAAGTGAAAATAACACCTGAAATGGCCTTGCTGAAGGATTTATTCAGGGAATTTTGTTTTAACTCACTTGTTGGATGTGGGCATTGCTGGGTGGCCAGTATTTATTGCCCATCCATGATTGTCCATAGAACAGTTAAGAGTCAACCACATTGCTGTGGGTCTGGAGTCACAAGGAGACCAGACCAGGTAAAGATGGCAGTTCTCTTCCCTAAAGAACGTGAGTGAACCAGATGGGTTTTTCTGACAATTGACAATCGATTCATGGTTATCGTTAGACTTTTAATTCCAGTTTTTTTTTATTTTATTGAATTCAAGTTCCACCATCTTGCATGGTGGGATGATGACATGAGTTCTGTCGCAGGAGGTTTACCCTCTATTACTGTACTGTCACTGTCATTGAGACTGACAGCCCAGAGTTAAGGCGTGGTAGATTGTTTGTTAACATCTCGTTCTGTCAGTTTCCTTTGGAATCTCTGAAGTTGAAACAGTAAGAGCTGAATGCCTATGCAAGTTTGATTTCATTGGTCTGTAACTTCGGTCATGTTACACCTGTCTAAATTGGAGAAAGAATGCCACCAGCTTGTCAGAAAAAATTGCACACCACTGAAGTATTCAACAAAGAAAAGTCAACTCCAACAGGTTTGCCTGTTTCTGACTCTCCAGCTGTGTCCCTTTGCCACTCCAGCCTCTCATTTTCTATCCTCAGCTGGTCCACACCATTTCTATCTCAGCAGCATGTTCCAGCCTTGAGTGAACCCAGCATTTACTCATCACAAACCTGTGTCTGGAAAGTTACCTGCCTCCTGCCTCATCATCCACAACTCTCACTCAGAGACATGACCATTCCATCCTCTTCTGGTCAGATTGCTGTCCTTATACTCCCTGAATGTGAGCACTTCCGAAAGTCTGGAAAGAGCGCTTATTCTGAAAATTATCAGACCGGCCTTAATTGACTTTTGCCTCCCAATTTTTCAACATCTCCAATCTAATTTTCACATTTAAGAAAGCCCTTCATGATGAATCCCTCTCTCTCTTTGTGACTTTTATTTGAATATCATCCTCCAACCTCTTGTGGTCTTCATTTCCCTTCCAGAGTTAACCTAAATCATGGCCATGTATAGTAGCCCGATTGCAGAATTCATTTCCAAATCCCATTCCTCTCCTGTCCTTCAAATGCACATCTTTTGCAAGCTTTTAGTCTCTAGCTTCTCATTTTGGCTTTTTCCTCAATATGGTTCTAACCATAATAATTGCATCATGCTCACTGTTACTGACTGCCCAGATAGTCCTGCTGTGTGATCAGCCGGTGTGTACGGTGATACTGTAGGTCTGAGGAGTTGATGTGTTTGGTGACACTGTGGCCCCCAAGTGGTCAGTGTGTCCATTGCGTGAGGCTTTGTCAGTGGTACAGCAGGTTTGATTAAAGCTGTTGAACAGGTTGTGAGAAGTGTCACCAAGAGTTATGCAAGTTTGCATATATCTCTTATCCACTAATGTTAGTGTCCAAGTTGAATTTGATTGTAAGGATACCTGTTAACATCCATTGGGTGGATCTTCAACAGAAACTACGTCAGACCAGAATAATATTGAGATCAGGATCCGTGCACTGAAGGATGAACTTAAGAAGCGAAAGACCATTGTGGACAAGCTGAAGAAAGAGCAGGAGGAACGTCAACAGGATCGGTTGAAAACCCAGGAGGCCAGCCTCATCAAACAGCTAGAGGTGAGATTGAACCCTCCACTGCCCTGCAGGTTTCAGCTGGGGATGGTTGGAACATGAGACCGTACAGCGGTCGAGTTCAGAGCATTTCACATGTTTCATATTGTGTTCTCAAAACCAAATCAGCATCCATCTCCTTTAATGAAAAATTGTTGGGGGCTGTTGACTTTTATTCTTGCCATCTTAAGGAAAAGTGGTTGAGCAGGGTTGCTTTTTCTGTTTGATTTTTTTTCTCTGCCATTAATAAGCGTTTTTATATTCTTCCAAACATTCATTCAAATCTTTTATCCCAAATTCCTCTTCATATCCTCATCTCATCCGACTTTCAAGAGTTTCCTTTTTCCAATGGTGTCTTGGGTATTCTGTCCTTAAACTTTCTTCTTCCTGAGCAATATCCCAGTATTCTTTATTAAAACAGCTTTGGGGCCTATTACTTGTTAAATGCTGCATAAACAGGTTGCTGTCATGTTGAATGGTGTGTGCAATGGCTTGAGAGGAATATCCAGAATAAACAAACTTGTTTTGATCACATTCAACCAACTGGGCCTTTTGGTCTCCCTGTTAATCTTTCTAAATTTTGTGGTTAACTGGTTTTATAGATTGTTAAAATTAGATTTGTTCATTCAAAAAAGAATTTGTGGTTTGTCTTATGCAGTTGGCAAAATGGTGTCATGTGGACTTCTTATCATCGCAATGTTTGACTTCACCTGCTCTCCATGTTTCTTTCAGTTCTATGATGAGTTTATTGCAAAGGTCCAAGCTGAACTCAGTGGAGATCTTGATGTTGGCAGCTCAAACTCCACCAAACCACAGAATAAAACTGTGCGCCACTGAAACTGAGAAGGCAAAGGTTAAACCGCTCACCCTGCAGAGGTACTTTCAGTAATGGATGTTAATTGTGTAACCTTATGAAGGGAGCCTCTTGTATTTCTCTTTTATACCCTCGAGGGACCCCTTTTGTCCACATTAGTTGGTGATTAAATTGTTCTTTTGCAGTGACTTTACATCAGAGAAATGTGCCTTTTGGCCCAACAGATTTGTGCAGTTATTTCCTCTCCATGCAAGTCTCCTCCCACTTTGTTTCATCCCATCAGTGCGTCCTTCTGTATGTTTCCCCCTGAGGTACTTATCCAATTTCCCCCAAAACATATTCGTGCTATTCAACTTCAGCATTCCCGATACTAGTTGTCATGTTGTTCCATGTTGTCCCCTTTCCAGGGAAGAAAGTTTTGTTTTGAATTTCTGATTCGATTCTGAGTGATCAAATCAAGCTATATTCTTAAAATTTCTGGTGTCTGTGTTTTCTACCTTGCCCATCAATTCTCAAAATATGTGTAAGTACGCCTGATTATTTCTCAAGGATTAAGTGACGTTTTCCACAGTGTAATTACTGAGTTTAGAACTGAAGGATTGCTATTGAACTTCAAACCTTTTCCTCCTGCACTTTTATGCCCTTCCCTAAAAGGGAGGCAGTGTTTTTAAAGAGGATCTTTTAAACTAAGTTTTGAATCATCTCTGGTTTTTTCAAGTTTGCATGCAGTTTTTCCAGTGTAGTGTTCTGAAGCAAAGTCCTGAGACTGAATGACCATCTGATCAGAAGAACAGAAGGGTTTATGGTTTGAACATATTAACATTGATTGGACAAGCAGCTCTTTTGATGAAAGTGCTTGACAAGTTCTCATACTGTCCATTCCTTTCTGAGCATTCAATGTAGGAAATCACTGAAATAGGTGCTTGGGTCACTTTGATTTGACACAGCAACACCCTGACTAAACTGCCACATGCTCTTCTGATTTGCCAATATTTGTGTTTCCCTATAAAGTGCAGGAATAAAAAGAGGTGCAGCAGTCAACTGAAAGTGATCTGACTTTTGAAAGCTGAAGCTCAGAACGTTCAGTCTGAAATCATTCATTCCCCTAAGTACACGGCAGTTAGTAGATGAAGAGATTCTCCATACTTATTCAGTTTACCAGGAAAGATTTGAACAGTCTATATCAGTTTCCTAAAATGGCCATTACTTTCTCTGTGGTTACTTGTAACAAACCATGTTTTGGATTGCAAAGTTTGAAGGATATTCACTGTTTTCATTGCAATGTATCTGATCCTGAACTGTCAAGAAGTATTCTTTTCAGTTCAGTAACTGTGTTCTTCTCATCCTCCACACTCCATGATAGTCCATGATATCTCTCTTTGTGAGCCTAATGAAATATTGATTCCACCTAATGGATAAGTGTGACATGTTCTTTTCATACTAAGTTTATATTTCAGACTCAGGGAAAAAGCTTGTGATACTTTGAAATTTTGTAAAGATGATTATTTTCACCACCTTGATTATGGCCAAAAACCTTTAAAACTTAAAAAGGAGTATAAACCATTTGTTCTGACTCCAAGTAAATTTTGTATTGAGTTTGAGTACTCAGTCTTATAAAATATACTGTTTAATGTTCTGGATCTCACTCCATGTGGAAACCTTGACTTTCATTACATGGCTGAGAATAAATTGGAAATGAATTCCAGCCTGTGTCTGACACGTCAGACATACTCTGAGAGATAAAAAGATTCTCGTTTGTTTGTCTCCCATTTTCATGTTTTGATTTCACAGTTTATTATAACCATGTATTGGTCATTAATGCTTTGAAATGAATTCCATCATTTTTGTTCCTGACCTTCAGTATATAGATTGACCAACAGTTTGTGTACTTTGCAACAGGGCAGCCCAGTGCAGGAGCCCCAGTCCCTAAAAGATGTGCCCCGAAACATCCAAGGGGAAAATAACTTTGCTTTTGCTGAAGATGCTGTCGAGATTGTGACACTGGTTCATGGAGCGGCTGAGGAGCTGTGCAAATGGCAGGAACTTGACCATGATCTGGGGGATTTGCAAATACCCCCAGACTTTGGGAATTATAAATGGAAGGATGATGAGAGTGTCAGCAGAAGAGCTTATTGTGAGGTGAGACCCAGATTTTGCATTTGAAAACCAAATTATTTTTTCTTTGTTAAGCAAGAAACATATGGGTTAAGAGTGCTCCATTGCAGCTCTGATTGATGATATGTATAACAGAGCATGTTAAAAACATTATCTCGATCCTGATGACTGCATTGAATTCAATTTACCATTTTGCCCCTTCCCTAAAAATCCAAAGCCCCTTTCTCCTCCACTGTTTGTACTCTCCCATTATTAATTTATCATCATCATCATCATCATACTGTTATCCGTTAAATCCCATCTGTCATAACTTTGCCCAGTCTGAGAATCTATAGGTTCTGTTTCTATTAACATAATATATGGTGTCCCTTCCAGCCACTCAGTGTTTTTTTCAAATTCTTCTCCCTCGTTTCTGACTTTCCATTGCTGTTTCCATTGGTTGATAATACAATATTTGATTATTATTCACCTTAATGATTGGAGCCATGATAGTTTTGTTTTCTATTTACAGCATGTCCCACAGATGTCATTCATTTTGTTTCAAAGATTTGCCTCCTTTTATGTTGTGGTGCCTTCCTCAGTATTATGCAGGAAATCTTGTCTAGTACATCTTGGTAGTTCTGCAATCCTTTTAAACTCTGATCTCTGTTTTGCCTTGTCTCCTGCAATCAATGAACTTCTAAGTGTATCCTTGGTTCAGATCGTGGAGCAAACAGTTGTTATTTTATATATTTTGAACAGGATTCCCCTTTGTTTTCACTGTAATGATCTCACCAGCTTTTTGTTGAGTGGAGAGGACGCAGCTAATATAAACTTTTCTCTTAGTCTTTTACTTCCAGCTTGTGCTTAATGTGACGGGAAATTTTTGTTGACATCTTTTCTGACGACCTCCGTGCCAGCCCAGCCCCGTGGATGAAGCCAAGCCGAATTAGCTCTTTATTCTTCAAACGAGCGAGGAACCCACAGAATTTAAATGAAGTGAAGGTGATAACTCCATGTAATCCTTTTGTCCTACTTGTCAGTAATAATGTTGCAAACGTGATGCTGGTTGGAGTTAAAATACGTAGATTAAGTGAGTGAGTGACTCAACTTGTAAACAGTGGTCACTATCCTGACTTGGAAATCTGTCACTGCATCTCGGAAGTCCCTCCGTCATGAGATTGCAGGTCAAGCTCAGCACCATCTTGTCAAGGACAACCAGGAAGGGGCAATAAGTGCTGGCCAGCCAGTGACATCCACATTTCATGAATGAATAAAAAACATTCCTCTATGCTCATTGAGTACTAAGGAACTCCATTTTAACTCTAAACTCCTCAATGACCATTTTTTAAAATGACTCACAGGGTCTGGGCATCGCCGGCTGGCCAGCATTTAATCACCGATCCTAGTTGCTTTTGAGAAACTGGTAAGCTATCTTTTGTAACCACTGCAGTCCATGCTCTGTAGGTAGACCCACAATGTCCTTTTGGGAAGGAATTCCCGGAATTTGATATCGCAATCCTGAAGAAACAATGATATTTTTTCAAGTCAGAACGATGAGTGGCTTGGAGGGGAACTTGCAGGTTGCGGTCTGCTGCTCTTGTCCTTCTTGATCTAAATGGTCACAGATTCGGAAGGATCTGACTGAAGATCTCTGAATTTCAGCAATGCATCTTGTAGGTTGTACACACTACTGCTACTGAGTGGAGAGTGGTGGAGGGCATGGCTGCTTGCAGATGTGGTGCCAATGAAGTGGGCTGCTTTGTCTTGGATGTGGTGAGCTTTTTGTGTGTTACTGGAGCTGCACTCCTCCAGGCAAGTGGGGCGTATTCCATCAGACTCCTGACTTGTACTTTGTACTCGGTGGATTTGCGATGGAGGTGCGTTATACTCCACAGTATTCCAAGCCTCTGACCTACCCTTGTAACCCAAAGTATTTATATACTGAGTCCAGATGAGTTTCAGGTCCATGGTAACCCCCATGATGTTCATCGTGGAAGATTCAGTGAGGGTAACACAAGGGCCATTGGTTAAATATTCTCTTGGAGTTGTAGACTTGTACAGCTCAGAAACAGACCCTTTGGTTCTACTTGTTCATACAGACCAGTTATCCGAGATATAATCTAGTCGCATTTGCCAGCATTTGATCCATTTCCCTCTTAAACCCTTCCTATTCGTATACGCTGCCAGATGCCTTTTAAATATCATCATTATGCCAGCCGTCTCCACTTCCTCTGGCATTCCATGTACACACCACCCCCTGCATGAAACAGTTACCCGTTACGTAGCTTTTAAATGTTTCCCCTCTCACATATGCCCTCTAGTTTTGCCTTCACCAGGGAAAAGACTTGTCTATTTACCCTATCCATACCACTCATAATTTTATAAATGTTTTCACAGTCGCCTCTTAGCCCCTGATGCTCCAGGGAAAGTAACCCCAACCAATTCTTCATCTTCCTATACCAGAAACCCCCCCACCCTGGCAACACCCTTGTAAATCTTTGCATAACCCTTTCAAGATTCACAACATCCTTCCAAGAGCAGGGAGTCCAGAATTGCACAGAATATTCTAAAAGAGGCCTGATCAGTGTCTTATTCAGCTGCAACATGACCTTCCAACTTCTATACTCAATGCTCTGACCAATAAAATCAAACATACCAAACACCACCTTCACTATCCTGTTTACTTGTCACTCCACTTTCAAGGAACTATGAACCTGCACTCCAAGGTCTCTTTGCTCAGCAACACTCCCCAGTGCTTTACCATCGAGTGTATAAGTCCTGACCTGATTTGCCTTTCCAAAATGCAGCACTTCACATTTATCTGAATTAAACTTCATCTGCCACTCCTCAGCCCATCTGTTGGAGATCCTGTTGTATTCTGAACCTTCATCACTGTCCATTGCACCTCCAATTTTGGTGTCATTTGCAAACTTACTAACCATACTATGTCCCATGTTCACATCCAAATCGTTTATGTAAATGATGAAAAGCAGTGAACCCAGCACCGATCCTTGTGGCACACCACTGGTCACAGGCCTCCTACTGGGAATGGTCATTGACTGGCAGTTTTGGTGTGAAAATTACTTGCCTCTTACCAGTCCAAATCTGCATATTGTCTAGGTCTTGTTGCCTTTGAACATAATTCCTCAGATACTGAAGCAGTCTATGAATGGTACGGCATATTGTGCAACCTTCCGCACTTCTGACTTTATGATAGAAGTAAGGTCAGGAACTGAGGAACCCCATTTTACTCTGATCTCCCCAGTGATCCTCGAGGAACCTCATTTTACTCCCAACTGGAGACACAATGCTCCGAGTGTTAGCCATGGCTCAGTGGCACTGTTCCTCAATCAGCAGAGGGGATTAAACAAACACTGAAGTGAAATCCTGGATGATAGTCCTGGGGCAGTACTGAAGTATTGTTTTCAAAGTGAGGCCCCATTTTCCCCCTTGGGTGAGTTTTTTAATAAAGATTTTTAGTGCTACTTTGAAGAGGAGTGGAGTTCCCCCTCATGGTCCTGGTCAATCTACTACATGAGTCAGTATGGCTCAGCGTTTACTGAACCATTTCTCTAATTTGTGGGAACATGCTGTGTGAAAGTTTGTTGCAGCTTTTGACTATATTATAATTAGTGACTATACTTCAAAGGTTGGGAACAACATGGTGCAAGTGTGAAAAGTTATATATTGCAAGTTTTTTGGCAATTTGAGGTTAAGGTGGATGACTTGAGCATTGGTTAAAAAGTATTGTCCAGCACAAAGACCAAGTTCTTTACTATTACAACAATGCAACTTCTATTTTACTGTGGCGCTGACATTGAAGTGTACACTGGATGTCTCCTTCCAGTAACTCAGACTTGCAACACTGCAATGTGAACTTTTTACCACGGTCTGAAGTTAACATCAAGCTACTCATTGTCTAGCCTGACTTCACTTTGTGCACAGTTTGTGAAGTGTTGCACTTTGCCAGGGACTGAGAATGGACATGTGTAAATCAGCTTTTCATTCACAGAGCAAATTTGGGACTGTTCATTTCCTTTGCTTTATCTTTATAACTCGACTCGAATGTGTCTTCAGTCTGAACTGTACTATTTCCCACACCAACATTTCCGGGCGTGTTACTGGCCTTTGACGGTGTTAGCCGAGAAACCTGCCTGGAGCCACGTGAGGCAGTGGTCAGTGGTTAGATCATATAGCTTTGATGAACTCATCCGTTAAACTGAGAACAATTTGACCTTCTTGAAATGCTGGGTGCGCTGTATGAATCCATATCAGCCCCAATATTTATTGTGAGACAGCTGATCTTCACTTGTCTGCCTACAGTTTATTAAAGGCAGATCATTTTTGGAATTTGACAGAGTAGAGGCCAGCACTTGTTGTCAAAGTGCTGAACCACGTAATGCAGTGAATTGATAAGTGAATAATTACTTATTTCTCAGTCTCGGCCTTAGGCAAGGGAAAATGTTAAACCTTCTCACAATCTGGGAGAATTGCATGCTACCTTAAAGTTGTTTTGTTTATGCTTTCGGATCTCACTGACATTATTCACTTCAATTATAATTAAGTTTTAAAGCATTTAGTGATTTTTGTTTAATGGAACATGCTTTGAGTATCATCCAATTTTACATCATTCAGAATGGGAGAAGAATCAGAAGGTCCACGCATCAAAGTCTTCATTGAGCAGTTTACGGGGAGGATAATGGATTGGAGGTTGTTTTGTCTGTGTATTTCGGGTGTGTGCATTAGCTGCCATTTCTCCTGTGCTTCTATTCCCAGATCTTCATTTCTAATGAAGTTATAAATATGTTTGGATTCGACCAGGAGCAATAGCAGAAGACAGGCTGGCAGAAGATGAAGACATTTGGCAGGAGAAAACGTGATTGGGTGGACAATATTTTGGTAAGTGCTTCAGTTTAGCAACTGTTCAGTATTATATTGTACCATTACATCACAATTATGAACACTGCATCCTACATCTGAACTTTCTATTATTTCAAATGGCAAATGCTTTATCTGTTTTTGGCTTACCTGTCTGGCTCTCCAGCACACATCCAGAAAATGCTTCAACTTTCTGATTGAATTGAAAACTTGGGTCCTCACTGGAGTAATTTGCTGAAAATCAAGACCTGCTATTCCTTAGTTGCCAGAAAACTTACTTAAAAATTCAGAAGTACATTGATTTCAGTGCAGTTGGCAAAGTAGGGTCATGTGTACTTCTTTAAATCCCAGTGTTTGATTTCCCTTTCTCTCCATGTTTCTTTCAGTCCTATGATGACTTTGTGAAGAAGTCCGAAGCTGAACCTAGTAAAGATCTTGATGTTGGCAGCTCAAGCTCAACCAAACCGCAGATTAAAACTCTGTACTCCACTGCTACTGAGAAGCTGAAGATTAAACTGTGCTCTCTGCAGAGGTACTTTCAGTAATGGATGTTAATTGTGTAATCTTATGAAGGGATGTCTCTTGTATTTCTCTTTCATATCCCAGTGGGACCCCTTTTGTCCAAATTAGTTGGTGATTAAATGGTTCTTGAGTGAAGGAGACCAGAACATGTACAGATACTTTACAGCAGGGAAATGTGCCTTTTGGCCCAACAAACCATGCGACTCTACTCCCACTTTGTCTCATCCCATCAGTGCATCCTTCTGTATATTTCTTCCTGAGGCACTTATCTAATTTCCCCTAAAACATATTCATGCCATTCAACTGAAGCATTCCTGGCATCAGCAAGTTCCATGTTGTCATTCTTCTCGGGGAAGAATATCTTGTTTGAATTTCTGATTCGATTCGTTAATATGAACTTCCTGTTCAGGTCAGCCTCACAAGTGAAAACATTTTTCCCTCCATGCAGCTCAAGCACCTTCAGCGAGGACCACAAGCCTGACGGGAAGTTAACTTTAAATATACAAACGTACCTCGGGGGATCAGTGTTCTTCATTTTATGGGCGGCAGTTGGAGTGGGAGGAGCGACAATGAGGACCAGAGACCCGATGGGATGATAACTTTAAAATATAAAAACTTAGCTTGGCGGAGTGAACACTGAACAGGAACGGACGTGAGACAGCTTGACAAGTGAGGCTTTTGAAGGGGCAGCAGAGCGACAGGCCACAGCAAGACGCAGAGGACTGTTGGGTATATATTGGGGCAGCAGCTGATTCCCGATATACTACACGTGTCGTGTCTTCCCCCGCCCTCTCCTCTAACCAAAGAAAAGAACTCTCGTGTGTTGCAAAGGTAAGGCGTTTCAATTGATATTTCTTGTGTATTGTATGATTGATTAAAAGTTCATTATTAGTTGGTTAGTTGAATAACATTTAACTTATAATTTTGTATAAATTAATTAAATAAGTAGAGATGGCTAGACAGTTGATGTGCTGTAGCTGTATGGTGTGGGAGCTGGCTGATCCCATTGTGAAGGGCAGTGACCACATCTGCAGCAAGTGTTGGTTGCTGAAAGAACTCTGGATCAGAATTGATGATCTGGAATCTGAGCTTCAAACACTGCGGGCACATCCGGGAGGGGAAATGTTACCTGGATGCAGTGATTCAGGAGGCAGTCACACCCGGTAGATTGAGTAATTCAAATTGCGTTAGTGATCAGGAACAACAGGGTGTGACTGTAAGTGAGGTAGGTAGGGAGATTCTGAGTTCAGGAGTGGAGGGGCCTCAGCCCTTGAACGTGTCCAACAGATATGTGATTTTTGCTCCCTGTATGGATGAGGAAAAGGGCTGTGGACAGGATGAGCCAGCTGACCTTGACACCATGGTTCAGAAGGCCACTCAAGAGCGGGAGCAAAAAGACAAGTAGTTGTTACAGGGGATAAGCAGCAGGTTAGCATGTGTACAGGGTTTCAGTTCAAGGCAGACCAGGAATGAAGCAAAAATGAAGGAAAACTTTGGACATATTACTAGAGATATTGGAAATCATGAGCATTAAGGCACTTTACCTGAATGCTCATAGTATTTGTAACAAAGTAGATGAATTAACAGCACAAATAATCATGAATGATGATGATGATGTGGTAGGCATCACAGAGACGTGGTTGCAGGCGGTTCAGGACTGACAGTTAAACATCCAAGGATTTACAACTTATCGAAAAGAAAGGGAGGTGGGCAGAGGGTGCAGGGTTGCCTTATTAGTTTAGAATGAAATTAAATCCATGGCACTGAATGTCACAGGATCAGATGATGTGAAGTTGAGGAACCAAAGGCAAAAAAACCATAATGGGAGTTACGTACTGACCTCACAGCAGTGGTCAGGACCAAGGGCACAGGATGTACCAGGAAATAGATAGGGCATGTCAGAATGGCAAGGTCAAGGTGACCATGGGGTACTTGAATATGCAAATGACCTAGTTGAATAATGTTGCCGGTGGATCCAAACAAAGGGTATTCATGGAATGCTTACAGGATGGCTTTTTGGAACAGCTTGTGATGGAGCCCACGAGGGAGCAGGCTATTCTGGACTTAGTTTTATGTAATGAGCCAGACTTCATAAAAGGTCTTAAAGTCAGGGAACACTTAGGAAGCAGTGATCATAATATCATAGAGTTCAGGTTGCAGTTTGAAAGAGAGAAGGCAAAATCGGATGTAATGGTGTTACAGTTAAATAAAGGTAATTACAGGGGCATGAGAGAGGAACTGACGAAAATCAACTGGAAACAGAGCCTAGTGGGCAAGACAGGAGAGCAACAATGGCAGGAGTTTCTGGGTGTTTCCAGGTGGGGGGAGGTGGATTTAGAGAGCCATGGCTGACAAAGGAAGTCAGGACATGTATCAAAGAGAAAGAGAGAGCCTATGAAGTGGCTGGGAAGACTGGGAAATCAGAAGATTGGGAAGACTACAAAAACAAACAGAGGATAAGGAAGAGAGAAATCAGGAGGAAAGGATCAAATATGAAGGTAAGCTCACCAGTAATATTAGAAATGTTAGTGAAAGTTGCTTTCAATACATAAGAAATAGATGAGTGGCAAAAGTAGAAATTGAGCTGTTCCAAATTGATGCAGGAAGGCTAGAGATGGGAGTTAATAGCTGAAGAACTTAATAAGTACTTTGTGTCAGTCTCACAGTGGAAGACATGAGTAATATCCCAACAGATAAGGAAAATCAGGGAGCAGAGTTGAGTATGGTTGCCATTACAAAAGAGAGAGTGTTAGAAAAGCTAAAAGGTCTAAAAATTGCTAAATCTCCTGGCCCGATGGGCGACATCCTAGAGTTCAGAGGGAAGTGGCTCAGGAAATAGAGAAGGCGTTGGTTGTGATCTTTCAAACATCAATGGAGTCAGGGAAAGTCCCAGATGATTGGAAAATCACTGTTGCAACCCCCTTGTCTAAGAGGGATCCAGGCAAAAGATGGAAAATTACAGGCCGATTAGCCTAACCTCGGTTGTCGATAAAATTTGCAAATATGTTGTTAAGGATGATATTTCTAAATTCTTGGAAGTGCAGAACGATTAGATTAGATTAGAACGAGTCAGCATTGATGTACTAAGGGGAGATCGTACCTGACAAACCTGTTTGAATTCTTTTGAAGAGGTAAGAAGTAGGTTAGACCAGGGAAACCCAGTGGATGTTATCCATCTCGACTTCCAAATGGCCTTTGATAAGGTGCCTTCTGGAGACTGCTGAGTAAGGTGAGGGCCCATGGTGTTTGAGGTGAGCTACTGGCATGGATTGAGGATTGGCCGTCTGAAAGAAGGCAGAGAGTTGGGATAAAAGGTTCTTTTTCAGAATGGCAGCCAGTCACAAGTGGTGTCCCGCAGGATTCAGTGTTGGGGCGCAGCTATTCACTTTATATATTAATGATCTGGATAAAGGGAACTGGGGGCTTTCTGGTAAAGTTCACCGATGATAAGTAGTTAGGTGGACAGGCAGGATGTTCTGAGGAGGTGGGGAGGCTACAGAAAGATTTAGACAGTTTTGGAGGATGATCCAGGAAATGGCTGATGAAATTCAACGTGAGCAAATGCGAGGCCTTGCACTTTGGAAAAAAGAATACAGGCATGGACTATTTTTTAAACGGTGAAAAAATTCATAAAGCCAAAGTACAAAGGGATCTGAGAGTGCTAGACCAGGATTCTCTCAAAGTTGACTTATAGGTTGAGTCCGTGGTTAAGAAAGCAAATGTAATGTTGTCATTTATCTCAAGAGGATTGGAATATAAAAGCATTGATGTGCTTCTGAGACTTGATAAAGCTCTAGTTAGGCCCCATTTAGAAAGCTGTGTCCAATTTCGTGCCCCACACCTCAGGAAGGACATACTGGCACTAGTGTGTGTCCAGCAGAGACTCTCACGGATGATCCCTGGAATGGTAGGCCTAACATACGATGAACGGCTGAGGAGCCTGGTATTGTATTCATTAGAGTTTAGAAGGTAGAAGGGAGATTTAATAGAAATATACAAGATAAAGCATGGCTTAGAAAGGGTGGAAGCTAGGAAGTTGTTCCCGTTAGGCAGGGAAACTAGGGCCCATGCGCACAGCCTTAGAATGAGAGGGCGTCAATTTAGAATGGAAATGCTGAAACATTTCTTCAACCAGAATTCATTGCCATGGAGCACAGTGGAGGCTGGGATGTTGGGTGTCTTCAAGGCAGCGATTGATAAATTCTTGATCCCACAAGGAATTAAGGGCTATGGAGAGAGTGCGGGTAAGTGGAGTTGAAATGCCCATCAGCCCTGACTAAATGGCGGAGTGGACTCAATGGGCCGAATGGCCTTACTTCCACTCCACTGTCTTATGGTCTTCATTTTTAAACTTCTCTATCAAATCTCATTTTTAAAGTTCTGTATCCAGTCACTAGTTTATACAGTTAATGGTCGGGCCCTGGGGTGTGTTGCTGAACAAAGAGACCTCGGGATGCAAGTGCACAGTTCCTTGAAAGTGGAGTTGCAGGTAGAAAGGGTGGTGAAGAAGGCATTTGGCATGCTTGCCTTCATTGGTCAGAACATTGACTGTCGTGGTTGAAGTGTTACTTTGCAGCTGTACAGAACATTAGTGAGGCCTCGTCTGGAATACTGCATACAGTTCTGATCACCTTTCTGTAGGAAGGATGTTCAATCTGAGAGAGTGCAGAAAAGATTTACAAGGATGTTGCTGGGACTGAGTTGCAGGGAGAGGCTGAATAGGCTGAAATATTTTTCCCATGGAGCATTGGAGGCTGAAGGGTTTTTGTAGAGGCTTATTAAATCATGAGGGGCATGGATAGGGTGAATAGCCAAGATTTTTTCCCAGGGCAGGGAAGTTGTAAACTAGAGGGCATAGGTTTGAGGTGAGAGGATAACTTTTCAGGCGCAGTGAGCTGCACACATGGAATGAGCTGCCCGAGTGGTGGAGAGGGGAATAATTACAACATGTACCTTTTAAAGGCATCGGGATGGGTACATGAATAGGAAGGGTTGAGAAGGATTTGGGCCAAATGCTGGCAAACTGGGACTAGGTCACATTGGGATATCTGGTTGGTGCGGATGACCTGGGTCTGTTGTATACCTGACTCTATGACCCATGAATTTTGATGTCAATGCTGAATCAACCTTTTGAGATAAAATATTTCATGGTCAGAGCTATCTGGAATTTAATGTCTTTTTTAAAAAAATGCATTTGTAATGAAGTCGATCTGTTTACTCTGTGTGAAAAAGAAAGAGAATGGATCATTATTTTTAAAGAGGAAATGATGGCTAAAGGTTGCTTTGACATCAAACTTGTACACTTGCTGCTGCAGAATATTATATGTTCATTCAGAATATAATCTGTTCTGTTGGGTGAGTTTTTGAGATGTGCCTTAAAGCAGTTTAGTGGGTGAGAGATTTCTATGAAGTATTGAGTATTGTTGGAATAGAGAACTGCCACATATACTGTGATCCGACCCCCATGCTGTAAGTTTTCAAACAATTAAATCACTGCCGATTCATATTCAATCCCCTTTTGTATGTGAAATGTGATCTTTGTTGTGCTTCCCATTCCCTATCTCTATCTACTGAGGATGTGAACCCTGAATGCAGACTGAGGTAACCAGTTGTTGTCAGGAACAACCACTTCACACATGCTCTTACTAACTAAAATGGGAACAAAATGGCTTCTTAATGCAAATAATGTGACAAAATGGCTTCTAGGCTGCAAATTGACAATTCTGCTAAAAGCTGCATAAAATAGCTTTTAACGCTATTAGAGCTGCATAATTGACTATCACAGTCTGCCTCAACAGAGCTGAGCAGGCAATGCTTCCTTTACAGCGTAGAAATAACTAGACTAGATGAGACATTACTGGCCAATCTAACTGACCTTCAAGTGCTGGTGCAAAGATTCCGTTAGTGAGATAAGAGGGGCTTAAGTGTTGGAAAATAAAATTGGTTCCCAGGAAATATCATTGGACCAAGTTGCTGTCAGTTAAGATTATTTCGTAACTTGATTGGTAATTGTCTGAATGTACTACACGATAATGGCTGTACATTTCTTTAAGAAAAGTATAAAATATATCTTTGTTTTAAGCCATGCGTGCAGCTCCTCTGAGGAACACGAAGTGTATAACCTCTGTGTTTCTGGGCGATCTGTGCCGGCCGTATGAAAAATAAAGAATGAAGTGTTAAAGAACCAGACAGAATGTGAGTGCTTATTGACCGATCACGGAACAGAACCTCCCCCGCCCCCGTCCACTGGGGTCCAAATCCATCTGGTGCTATGACTCGGACTCGTTACGGACAGATTATGGGAAGTGGTGTAAGTGCCTTGAGTCCTCCGCCTATTGAGTGTAGAGGAATCGGCCAGCCAGGCGTGAGTATTTTGTCCGTTTGGTTTTCCCCTCATTCATTAGTGGTTCACTTGACCCCTCGGGCTTACCAGGGATCGGCCTTGGTAAGAATTAATTCAGAAAGATTAAAGAGGAGGTGGGAACACCCACGAACAGGTCCGGGGACCTGTGGATCCAAAATAGAGTCCAGGACACACTTTTTTTAAAAAAGAGAGGAGTCGGGACTCCGATTCGGTCGGATTGGTGTTGTTCTAAATTAATTCTGAAATTGTCTTTCACAGAACAAAGCAAAGAAGTATCACGATATAATAAAACTGT